>NC_056553.1:10787956-11090986 GCF_910596095.1 Thunnus maccoyii | reverse complement strand
AGCAATGTAAAAACAGCAAGGTTTGGTTCAAGTTTGGTTTTGAGAGAGACAGGTTAGCTGTTTCCTTCTGCTTTATGCTAAGCTAAGCTAATCACCCTCTGGCTGTAGTTCCATTGTCAAGAAGATAGTATTAATCTTGTCAAAGAGCTCTTAGCAAGTAAGTGAATATGCGTATTTCCCAAAATGTAAACCTATTCTCTTCATATTTTACATACCGAATTAATTTAGATATTCAATTGAAACAGTTTAAGTCTTTACAGACACATCTCAGCTGTCTCATTTTTAATAACACACACTGAATTTGAATTGAGAAAAGATGTGACCTCTTTTAATGAGGTTCATTTAATTGTCTTTTGTTTAAATTGTGTATCAGCTTTCAGTGTTACAATATTTGTTTTAAATATGCCTCTGCACCAAATCTACCCAACCCCACTACATTTATTTGACATACTGTAGGGTTGTGGTAATTCTGCTGAGACTTCAGAGGAAGTGCTTGTGTAATTCTAATGTTCCACCATTGCAGAGCCTCATTAGGCTAAACCGCCCCTGTTTGAAATTCACAGACGCTATCCCTGCGCTTACAGCCCCTAAACATTTGTTACATCCAACAATTTAACCGTACAGATAAAAGATGGTGTCCACATAAACATGGGCAAAGATATGAACATTCATTTGTGTGAAGAGACTGAAACACAGGCTAAACACTCACTCCTCCATCTGGTTTACACAAGCAAGCTCTCCCATAAGGAACATATAAAGTCATTAAATCAGTGTGTACACACTATATCCTATCTCCCATTAACTTATTACCCAGTGTGTAATTGTTCACAACAGTCTGTGGGTTATACGATTAATGCAGCGTGGGATCGCAGTTACATAAGAAGAGAGTCTATTGAAAAAAAAAAAGCATAACTCATCAGAAGGAATGACGCTTGGGCCTCTAAAAGAGATGGATACTTGTTTAGGGGGCCTATATGACATTCAGATATTTATGTGATATGTAGTTGATATCTCTATGAGGCTATAAATCAAGTGTATTATGTTATATGGGTATTATATGGGTGTGTTTGCGTGTATTCATGCAAAACAGATACATACGGTTAGAATTATAAGCACAAGTGCATTAGTGAACACAAATGTGTACAGGAAGCGACTGCAAAGGAGGATTATGCGCATTACATCACACACCATATGTACTTTATTTTCAGTGCAGACTTTGTGCTGATCTCTTGAAATATCCAAATCCACGGTTTGCAGAATCTTTCACGAAACAAAATTATCATGAGCCATGTGTCCCCTCTGTGTTGTCCTACATACTGATGAGAGGAGCACTCCTTGATCTCCACCTCGGCTAATCTGAAGTGAAGGTAGTCAGGCTATCAGTGGGGAATTTAAAGGGATTACACATGCTGAACAAAATAAGGCTTAGACGGAATACTACACAACCTGGTGCGTGCACACATAACCTTGCTGTGTGTGAACAAACGCACACACCTACATGTAACATAATGGTGTCCGTAAAGGGCTGAGTCAATGTGTGTCTCTTTGTCAAGTGTGATGTATGATGTCTCTTCCCACTGTTTTGATTTTGACAAAACTGAGGAATGCTTCTTTTTTTTTTAAGCAGACTGTGTCACCTAATGAATGTGTAATTTAACATTTATATTTGTAACTCTGACAATGTGCAATTTAGATCCCCGGTTGAATTCAACAATACCCTGCTAGTAAAGTTTTAAAGACTACATTTGTGCAGTCCTGAAGTACCTTTTTATGGAATTCCAATATAAATTTGTTTGACTGCCATAAATTTTAATGAGTCAATGTCCAAGTCTGCTCTAGACAATTCTTTCTGCCCACCTGTGCCAGAGTATCTGGGAGAGGAGTTTAAATGAATCGAGTGCGTGCAGGTAAGAGTTGGCAGCAAGCGCAGGTGGTTACATCATCGGCTAGGACCAACAGTAATCGTCATCACCTGAGGAGAATCTGGTGTCTGGAGGCCAGCAGAATCAATGCTGAGAGCCAGGAGTAACTCCACCCACTACAGCTGCCTTGCTATATTGCATGTCGATGTAAATCATCCACAAAACACACCTGTGCAACCACTCACATGCATCCAGCACCATAAATACACATGAACACACAGCCATGCAAGCATATGTGCACAGGATTAATGTAAACACTGGCTTAAAACACAATCATGTGTGTACAGAAAAACAGAGCCACGCTAACACTTATGTAAATGATTAAACATACACGTAAATACTGACTACAGGTACAAAAACACAAAACAAAACACAGAATATGACCTTCAGCGATTCGCATTTTCACAAACAGAAAAGAAAGTAGACAAATACTGGATTGAACTGTGTTGTCACTGCAGCCCACAAGGATGTAGTCCTTTGAATAACCATGAAGGACGCTTACAATAAAGAAAATATTACCTGTAATGGATGCAGAGAGAGATGAAGGTTCTCCTTTCCTCCAAATCAAACACAGAGATCACCAGTTCTATCTAGTAACGTATTGTGAGCCAATATCACTTCACTTGTCTCACTCTTGTGTCAAAATAATATCCACGGTACTGTTCTCCCTGGGAGAAACTGGCACAAAATACACAAAACTTACATTCAATAATTCACTAGAGTCAACAAAATAACTTCACCACCCGCTGCTCTCTGAAACAGCCAATAATCTCAGAGCTTGAAGATGTCACAGATGAGTGAAAATGTTACCCTGAGATATAACTAGATGTAGAAACGGTAACAACACAATCTGCAACACATCTACATGAACCCTCTTTCTTATACTCATGCACAGCAGTCAGTTAATCATTCCTATTGATGTTTGCTTTGGGGCAATCAGAGGATGTTGACGCATCACTACGATGTGGTCTAGTTTGTATTGGGGCTATGTGTGAATCAATAAACACACATTGATTGTTGGCTATCCTATTACCCTAGCTGTATTGCTGCAGGCATGGTTCTCACAGGTCATCATAAAAAATAAAAAAAAGTTGGATATGGTTAATTTTCTGATGATTATGCTTTTAGTGTCTTAATACTATAAAACACAAAACTGTGTTCATCATTTACACACATCGGTGTCTTCATTTGCTGTGTAAACATTCAACTACTTTATTAATATTTGTCTATCATGAGTTGGCAGTGAGCAAAAGCTTAATTAGATATCTAAATGGCTGGTGTAATTTTGACAGGATTTGTTCCAAGAATTTATTGTGTGGCTTGTGACCAAATGCACCATTTTTTTCCCAACAAACCGTTCAGTGATGATGCTTTAAATTGTTTGGCATTTGGAAACATGACAAATTCCGAACGTAATGCCAATGTTTAAAGGGCGAGTACAGCCAAAATTGCTGAATGACTGAGTTTAGGCCCGAAGGAAAGCTGCCATTTATCACAGTGACAAGTTAATTACAGCGTTTACCAACCACAACTGCGCATGAATGGTGCTTCAAAATATCAACTGGAGTAAGAATAATCTTCCTTTTTCTTATCTTTTCTTTCACACGTTCTCCTCACTTTACCTGCTCAGATCAGCCAAACATAAATGACTAATAGCTTAATGGCGCACATGGAGCAGAACCACTTTGTTTTAATTTAAATGACTGCATAAATTAAAATAGTACAAGGTAAAATGACTCATGCATCAGTACATTTTGTTTGTTTGAAACTGCATATAAAGCAAAAAATAGCACTGAATGAGCAAGAGAAATGCATCTGTTAGGTGACACCACTCCCCAATACACAGGCACACACACAATAACACACACACTCCTCTTTCCCCCTCCTACACACCAAATCATTATGACAGTGACTGCTCATCCCGCCGGCTGCCTCCTCGTCAACGCTGGCCCAGATTCCATCAGATTATACAAATGACATCATCAAGAGTGTTTGTTTTTGAGCGTGTGTATGCATGGTTGTATTTTGTCAGCACAGTATCTATGGCTTTGTGTGCCATATATGCATTTGTGTGTGCTTGTGCATTTCAAAGCTCTCAAAAAAAATCCTAATATTATACAAGCATCATCATATAACAAACAAACAAAACTCTATTGAACATAACCAACCTTCGCCATTTCACTGAGTTTCATCACACTAAACAAATGAACAGTAGCTTTAGAGACACGTCTCGCATGCCTGTCAATGTAGGAAGTACATCTGCAATTCTGCAGTCCACTGAACTTCAACAGCCATATATGCTTATATGTATCCCCAGTGAAAAGAATCATTTAAAAGAGAGCATCCAGGCACTTTCACATGCAAAGAATAATCCCACTATGCAGCAGCAAACTGAGGTATCGTGACTCAATTTGACTTCTGCCATACTGAGGTAAGTCCCCCCTACTGTGGTTATTCACGTATAACAGAAAACAACATTCAATCAGGATTTAAGATTACGTTTTAGTGGGTTGCAGGATATACACACAGTATATGGACTGCAGTGCCTCTGTGGGATACAGTACAATGAATTAAAGATGATCTGTGTTTGGCAACTGTATTATTCTATTAAAAAAACCCAATGGGGAAATGCTCATAAAATCCAAGTGAAATAATAATAAGTTTTCTATTTTTACAGTCTAATGTTATGTCAAAGAAATTTAATAAATGTGTTTTTTTATAAGGTCTTTGGACATACATCAGAAATGCTCCTTTGCCTCCAAGTCTCTGAGTAGGCAGGCTGGTGTATGTGTTTAATTGACAGCTGAGCTAGCAGGGCCACAATGTAAACAAACTGCTGCTGGTACCTTGTAAGTCATTGACAGACAGTGTGGTATTGAAGAATAAAGATCACGTAACACAGCACCTAAAATGAAAGATCTTGACATTTGCAGGTACTGTAGGTTTTTGAGCTAACTTGCTAATAAGCTCCCTGGTCTGCAAATCAGCAGTGGGCTCGTTCAGCAAGCAAAGATGTCAATCTTTGTGTCCATGCTTGCACATATGAAGGAGACATTAGCTAGAAAGCTAATATGCGCTGCAGTTCAAAGTCTGTGTTTGGCTGTTAATCGGTGTCACTGTCAGCCAGTGATAGAATGGTGACATTTTCTGCTATTTGGAAAGCATTTCTCTATCTATGTCAAAACAATGACATTAAGGTACTGTACATGCACAGACACCACAATGGAACCAAAAAATCTGAACTATAAAATTTTGCCCTTTTGTGCATCAATTTTTTCTCAAAGGGTTGACATATGGTTTAAAAAGCAGATCTGTATGCTTTAGCAGAAAAAAAACATGCAATTTAATTTCAGTTGGACCTAAAACTCCCTGCAGCATCAGCTCTGGAAGATTCTGTACTGTAGGTGTCATATAAACACTACAATCTTAACCAGTCCATAAAATATATGTATGATAATTATGGCTGATAAAGACCGTGAGAAAAGTGTTAGAGGATATTTTCTCACTTATCTTATTGGAGCCTGAGAAAATGCCCTGGCTTGTCACAGTTATCCAAAGCTATTGGCTAGTGATGACCCTGACTAAGCCATTTTCTGCTGCCTGTGCATTCGTCTCTCTCTCTGCCAGAACCGCCAAGGAGATTTGGGTGTCCTCACAGATGCCAGTTTTTCATGCTTTCGACACGCAGGCTTTCACTGTCTGCATGCCTGGCAGCGTGGAAAGCATTTAGAGGGAGGAAAAAAAAAATCCAGCATCCTCTTCTCGACAACTTGCTAATTACGCTACAAAGGGTTGCTTGCCGTCCATAATGCATTGGATACATCGCATTCCAAAAGGGACAATGCCATTAATTGATTTGCTTTCTGATCTCAAATTAGTGAGTAAATAGGTGTCTGTTTGCATTTTCCACTCGTTCTTCTTTTTGATGCGGCAAATACAAAAACGAGACAAGAATTTCTAAGAAAGAGACCAGAACCTTTGAAAGTATAATCCAGGCAAGAAGTATCTTATCCAAACTTTAAAGTTCAATGAAATGCCTGTCTGAATGGAGCAAAGGAAGTAAGTGAGATGGAAATTAACATGCAGTTATGATGGAGATAAAACAACTTGAAGATGAGTACTCAGAATCCTCTCAACACTGACAGGTGTGTGAGTGTTTTGATCATTTACATCTATGCATCTATGTTGGACAGTACCTACATATGAGCTGATGGTGAACATCACACTCACTGAGCCATGCATCTATTGGACCAATGTGTTGTGTGTCAGCCAAGATACACTACAGATTTAAATGAGACAAACATCATATTGAGGGATATGACGCTGTAGATGTAGCAGGCTGAATCATTTTCAAACAGATACTTCAGATAAAATCTATAGTACAGTGGAGACATTCACTTTAGAATGTGTAAGTATTTTTTTGCCACGATAACAGCATGAGTTTATGGATGGCAATGCTGGTCTGTCAGTCCATCGGTCTACCATTTTGGTCCAGACTGAAACATCTAAACAACTATTGGATGGATTGCTGGATGACTTTTGTGCAGGAATTGATGTTTACCAAAAGACAATTCCAACAGACATTGGTGACTTTTCCTTGAGTACCACCATGAGGTTGACATGTTTGTTTTTTGGTGAAATGTCTTGACAACTATTGGGTTGACTGCCATGAAATTTGGTAAAGATACAGACATTCATGTGCACTTTGGTGACCCCTTTACTTTTCATCAAGAGCTACCATTGGGTCAAATTTCATTTTTTTTGTTTATTTACATACAAAACCAATCACATTCCCACCAGCTCCTTTGTGTTTAGTGCTAATTTATAAATGTTCACATGCTAACATGCTAAGATGAACATAGCAAAAATACCTGCTAAACATCAGAATGTTAGCATTGTCATTAAGAACATGTTAGCATGCTAAAGTTAGCATTTAGCTCAAAACACAGCTGTCCCTAAAAACAGCCTCACAGAGACTCTAACATGACTGTAAACTATTAGTGTTGTCCCAATATGAAAAGTTAATTAAATAAACTAAATAAATTGTCTCTATTCTATATGGCATTCTATAAATAAATGTAAGAACAAGTTATCTGTAAAACTTTTATACTGAGTGCTTGTGTCAGTGCTTGGCCCTAATACCTCCTGTAAATTTGTAAGATGTCAAAGCCATCTATGGAATTAAGCAGATAAAATAACAGGCAATGCTATATTAAGCCTCCTTTTCAGGCTGCAAACTTGTGTTTGCTGAGCTTGTCATGGAAAGTTGCTCCTCAGATCTTTGCTGCACTGCCACAGTCATTAATCTATAAACGTACATTGGCTTTTGAATCTGTGCGTGCGTGTATGTGTGCGTGTTTGTGTGGGAACAGATGGAGTGTAGCGATACAGATAAAAGAGCATTGTGATATGCATGGAGCATGAGACGCTGTCCATGGTGCTGAAGCCATTTTCCAAACTGCACTAATTTGCTCTCAGTCAGGGACATTCATTCATCTTTCTCTCTGTCTCTCTCTGTGACATACACACCCACGCACACGCACGTACACATACACACAAACACACACATACACCATCACTTAGTTTCAGCCAAAAACATATTTTGATCTCCCTGCAAATCTGCTGTCCTAAATTCAATCCAAAACAACTTTTATTACGTATATCTAGATTATCTATACTAAAAATGGCATGTCCCTGAAAAGGCTCAGCGCGAATATAGGCGTGAGTGGTGACCTGAAAAAATGCGGACCAATAACAGGATGAGAAGCCAGCTAATTCCACAGCAGCGCCATCACTCAGCCCACAGGGCCAGACTGATGCCTGACCTCCAGCTGTCTGTCCATTTTGTGCTCAATTAGCAAAGAACTCTCCCTGTCGCACATGTGCAAAGATCTCAGCGCTTGTGACCTTTTTCTTCTTCACTAATTAATTTACTAATAAATCTATACGCTAAATTTCTCTGTCACAAAAGAGTGGGTGTGGAGGTCAAGAGAAGAGAAGAGCCAGAGTCAAGGCGACATCGATGGAGGGGTCTGCTGATTCATTCCCCTCCTGGCCCTTCTGCCGGTAGAAGATTGGGAGCAGGGTGATATTCACTCTCACTCAGTTGCCAGGACAATTTGAGCTGGTAAAGAGTCACAAAAGAATTTCAAAAAAGGGCCACTCTAGAAAAAGTAGCAGGTGCACTTTGAGGTTACAATTATTTTAAAAAAAAGTCCATTTGTGGAGTGAAAAGACAACATATTGAGCTCTGCCAAGGCTGGTCATCAAAAACAAGTGCAAGATGGACTCAGTTTTAGTTTTCTTTTTTTTATTTTTTACATTTACTACTAAGAAAACATGGTTGTGACAAATTTTGTCTTCTTCCTGTGGCTGTTGAATAATGGCGAACCTGTCTGCATGACACAAACACACCAAAATTACTGCAACGTACTTACTGTGGTCTGTTATCTGGTTTAGGCCATTTTCAAGTTTGTATGGAACTTATATTTCATACTGCACAAAAATAAATGGCAGAAAATGGCCTCTTCAGAAAGTATAAAAATAGGCCCTAATAACTCTGATTGTGCTAGCTGTATGAAAAGAACCCATTAAATACAGGGGCAATCTAGATGATTGGCCATAAACAGGGCTTTGCCCATCACTGTCCATCCATCCATGCTGGTTATCAGATTGAGAAGAAGGTTTTTCCCTCTCATCTTCTCTTTCCCTCCCACCTCTTCCATGCCTGCCACCTTGGCATTAGTCGTGTTTTGGCTTTGGACCACAGTTTCAGTCCCTCCCTCCCTCCGCCTCCACTCTCCCCTTTTCTCTCTCTGCAGCCAAAACGCAACATGGTGATTTATGGCTGAACTTAAATAAACACCACACAAGGAGCTGCATTTACTTTACACCACTTCATTGACACATTTTAAGGGCTCTTGTTCTTGGCCTTGTGTGAAATCATGAGATACTAAAACAATGCTCATAACAGTCAATTTGCCTGCAGGCTTCTGTAATCCATAATTTGACAAATGATTGTTTCTATAAACCAAGAGATAATCCAGGAATTAATGCAAACATGACGTTTGGTTTAGTTCCATTTAAGTGATTGTTTCAGATGAATTATTACTCATAAAATGTGACTGATTAGGAAGTATTACATGTAGAGGAATTGAATAAGAGTAGATACAATAATGGAAGGATATTTGACGGATAGTATTCATTTTGAAATAAAATGGTAAATATAAACATTACTTCTACAAAAACACTGTAAACAGTATTGTGGCAAGTTGGCAAAGGGGAATAGAAAGAATATTCTGCTCTGTAAACAATATTGAAATCACATTGAAACTAAAATCTGCCAAAGCCAAACCTTCTCTTGGATTAAACTGGAATGAAACCAAAAATATGAGTAATTAAAAATCTTAATCATTATCACAGTAGTCAAATCAGTAAAACCTTTCTACCATCAGAGTTAAATATTATATGTTGTTCTCCGTGCACTTGTTTTTGTGCAAAAACAACCCTGAGCACCACCAAGCATTCACTCATTCACACACTGACACACACATACAGCCACCATCTGTCATTCTGTAACCTCCCAAAGCTCGCTTTCCCTTGCCGTCCTGCTGGGACACATGCTCACTAATGATTCCATAACTTTGTTACCACCTCATTATGGCAGTTAGTAAGCGCCATAGCTAGATTTACCACTTTGTAATGGACTAGCGGTGCACACTCATCTGCTTGACAGCAGTATTGATTCAGTGCACCGTGACGAACGGACCAGTTGAGACTGCATGGTAGCAAACGCTGACCTCCACCTGCTCTTGAGCGACTGCCGTCATCACGCCCATCTGCCTCTTCCCCTTCTACATCTGATTATATTGCAGTGACGGTTATGGCTCAACACTTTCGTGAAATATGTTATAACTTTAATAATACATTTCAGTGGACAATGAAGGGCAGATATGTACAACTCTACAGCTTTCTGAGTTGAACAGGCTCCAGTATGTGTTTACACACACAGCTCCACAGTTTCACACCACCTGGGAAAAAATATCATAGCAAAATGACTTGCCAGGAAACAAAAACAAAAGAAAAAGCCAGGATTTAAAGACCAGAAACGAGAAGAGAATTTGTGCCAGACTGGTTCAACAGCTAAACACTCTCAGAGGATACAGTGTGTGGAGATGATGCTCAAGTTGCCCTGTGCAGTTATTATATAAGGCAAATGTGCATTGTCTTTAAACAATTTCAGAAGCTTACTGGAAGAAGTGAGAAGCAGTCTATAATGCTTCAAGTGGAGGAAGCATTCACCTATTGCCAAAGGGCTTCCTTTCAATGCAGCCAAAAAGATTTCAGCATCCGTAGCTGCTCTGCATGTTTATTTCAACCTACTGGGAAACCTCTCAGTGGGAACGCCTTTAAAAGCAAGAACCGATATAGAGCTCAATCAGGACTGAACTACTCATGCTGGTGACACTGGTGACACAGTAAACTACTAGAGGTGGAGACCCAATCAGATTAGTGACGGATAGAATGAGTATATTGAAATCGGGCAGGAGGGGTTAACTAGCATTCAAACTAGCCCGATTACCTTTTTGTTAGGAGATGACCAGTTGGTCTTTGGAGCAGATAATCCCTGGAAAAGCTGGTCTTACAGAATGGTCTCCTCCCCCACTCACACATACACAGAAACAATCAACACTACTGCTGCGCATATAGTAGAATTTGTTTGTATAATAGGTTTTGCCTTACTGACCTGTTTTAATATGTGGCAGTTCATGGCTTTTCATATGCCGCACAAAGCAGCCATAATCATTTACAAAGGTCTTGGCTTCTGAGCTGCTCCAGAATATCATGTAGCATCTATGTAGTATGGTGATAATACAAGGACAAAGAAGACACATTATCACTGAATAATTTATATATAATTCACATAATGCAAGCTCCTCCACAGAAAGGTCTTTTTTTACTGAAGATGACTGATGTCACACAGTCTTTCTAACATAAACTCATGTGCTATGTGTGCTCCTTCTGCACAGCACATTAGCCATCTCTTCCTTGTTCTCCTGTTTGCGATGCCTCCTCATTCATTGGCCCTTGTGCCTGATTTAGCCAGTGCCTTGGGCCTGCAGCAACTGGCGCTGGTATAGAGGGCCATGTAAATGTCACCGTCTCAGAGGCTGTGCTCTGCGGAGCGTGAAATGAAATCTGGCAGAGTTTTAGGGCCCTGCCTTTCCTTACATGAACATTCCACAGTACATGGGCCCTATGTGAAACTCCAGTGCATCATCTGGACACCCACCCCCTCCCCTTCCCCTCCCCGTTTCTTTATCAATTATTTAAGTGACAGCTTAAAAGTGTTCCTGTCACTTCCATGCAAGAATAAATATTTCCCCAACACGATTAATGTTATTAGTTCAAAAACAGATTATTATTTCTGTCATGTGAAAGTGGTTAGCTTTGCCAATCCAAACTAATCCTGTGGATCATGCAACCATATCAAGATTACTGTATGTTGTATGCATGTACTGAAGAATGTACGGTTTATATATAAGCAGCCAGGGACATATATAACCTTCATATCTAACCACTCAAATGTCAGTCATATGATTTATGCTTTTAAATGTATAATAGCCAACACTATCTCACAATAAAGGGAGGCAGAGAGCTGCAAGCGCTATACGCTGGCACAGAATGAGTAGTTCGACATTTCACTGCAGGAAAAGTTCCCTGTAGGGTTTCCTCTACTGGGAAGATTGGCAGTACGCTTGAGGGGCTCTCTCTCAATTAAAGTCAAGAACATGGAGGGGCTTTCAGCTTTTGCTGACGCCATTTTAGATCCAAAACAACTGTGTCAAACATCCCTGCTCAGGCAGTTTTGCCGCAGACCATCTCTTGCAGGCACTTATTGTCAAGGATGGGATCAAAGTAAATCCATGTTGTGTGCATGTAAGGCTTGAGGTAGGAAAAAAAAAAATCTGCAGTTGCTGCCTCAGAATTTTTGCTCTGACATTCAGGCCACACAAGCCATCCTTCTAACTATTACACTCCCTGAACTGACAGAGTGGTGTCAGCGTTTAGACGAGCTCAATAAAAACCCCATATTATACTCTATTTAAAAGTCATGAGATCAATTAAAGGCTGTCATCGCAAAATATTTACCTTTTAAAATACCCATTGTTGAAATTACCCTCTCTTGCTTATCGCCTCTATTCATCTCTCAGCCAGGCACTTAAAGCCAGGCACTTGCGGACATTTACAAATAGGCTCTTCTATTCCATTTAGAGCTGTACCTTTGCAGCTTATCTTGTGCAACGGGCTCTTAAATAAATCTCCTTGCTTTAAATAAACGGGAGCAGTGCTCACGAAGGCTTTCCTTGATGTTCGGTCACATGACACTCTGGGCCTCCCATGGAGACACTGACAGGCACATGACATGCTAAATGCCAACAACAGTGTATTTTGCACTGGAGAGTGAGGTTGTTTTATGATATTTAATACATTTAATAATGAAAAGGGATTTAACTGAAATTTGAGGGCTTTAAATAAAACAATATTATTACCACACAACCAAATAAGAGACATATCAAACCAAGGCCCTGTGGATCAGTAATGTGCGCCAGCTTTGCAGAACCACACTTGCCTATGAGCTTTAAAATGGCTGAATGTAAGTGTGATCACACTCTTTCTCGCTGCGTGACAGTGTCCAGCGACTCAGAGAGGAGTCAGTTCTGGGGAGATCTTCGTCATGCCCCTGATTCATTGCCATCCTCCTTCTCCTGTCACAGCCACTGAGAGGAGGCACTGCAGAAGCTCTGGTATGGAGGGATGCTGGCAGGTCAAGACAAGCCTTCTCACTGCTCCACCAAGCCAATCCTCACCAAACTGACAATGTGAGCGTTAAGCTGCTGTGTCTGGGGAAATAATACCTCGATAAAATGGAGTCAATAAAATTGGATTTGATTAAAACTGGATCCTGAAAACTGAGTTTGTGTTTAAAATCTGTTTGTGTTGCTTCCTAATGGACTCCTTTAGTACTTGTATGATTAGTTTATTAATCAATTATATAACTGGCATAAAATTATGCATAAAAATTTTGATTACTGAATAATTCTTTAAGACATTTTTCAAACTGCTTTTTTAGTTTATGTCATTGTGAATTGAATATCTTCTTCAGTTAGCTGACAAAACAGCTAACTGAAGACGTTACCTTGGGCTCTGTGAAACTGTGATAACATTTCTCACTTTTTTCTAACATCCCCTAAGACTAAATAATTAATCACAAAAATATTTAACAGATAAAACAATAACAGAAATAAGGGCTGCTGCTAGTTGCAGCCCTTGACTCTGTTAAGTGTATCATTATCTCCAGATCTCAGCAATGACAGCAGTGAGTTAAGCTTTGTCAATTTATCAAACAAATAACAGTTATTAACCTGGTTAAATAAAAGAGAAATGGCTGCAACCAACAATTAACAATAACTTTAATAATCGATTAATCTGCCAATTATTTTCTCAATTAAACGATTAAGTGTTTTGTTGAAAAAAAACATCAGAGAATGGTCCAATCACTATTTCACAAAGCCCAAGGTGCCGTCTTCAAAGTGCTTGTTTTGTCCAACCAACAGGTGAAACCCAAATATATCTTACTTACAATAAAAGCAGAGAAAAGTAACATATCTTTACAACTAAGAAGTTGGAAGTAGCTAGTATTTCTATCTTATGCTTGAAATGACTTGCTGAGCTTGAGATGACTTGCTGCAAAAAATGCTGATTAACATTCGATTCACTGATTTCACATAAAACTATGAAAAAAGATACACCTTATAGAGAAAACCAATATCTTCCTTTAAAGATATAGTATTTGCACCACATAATAACTTGTCTAACAACTGTTTCTCTAACAGTACTACATTCTCTCAATTATTACATCTCATACAGTCACTGAGCATCTCCACCGGAGTCAATTAAAGGGTTACTCCAGCAATTTAAACTGACCTGCCATAAAATTAGGAGACCTGTGAGAGACAGATCAAAAGATGAGAGCTCAGACCTGCAGCAGCAGAGTCTGATTCATCCTGACTTTTAATCCCTAACACAGGTCAAACTCCATAAACACTGGATCTTACATTTCCCATAATGCAACACATTAGCATCTTGTATTAGATGCTCTCTGCCTGCTACTGTAAATGCCCTGTTCTTTCAAATCCTGCATCTCCAGTTTGTAACGCTCAAAGACACTATATCCCAATCACCCTTTCCCAAATGATGTAGTGATTCAAAACCAATGACACTCTGGTGACAATAACACATCTAAAATGTTTTGGATGTCTCTGTCTCTAACTGAAAGTGGCTATTCTGTTTCATTAATTCCAAAATTAGCTCAAACTGAAATACAATAAAAGAGACTTCACTTGCATCTGGGTCAGATTGCAAAATCCCTCATCAGTGTCAGGGAACGGTGAAAATGTCACATTAATTTGTCATTACAAGATGTGACACCTGTGCTGTGTGGAGGTTAAACAGATTGATGAGACACTGATTGTAGCTCTTTCCTGTTCCTCCGATCATCCCATCTAGACGGCTAAGGTTTGATGATCAATGCCAAACTATTATCCCTGATGAAATAATTCATCTAGATGCCTCAGGAATAAGACACACATTAAAAAAAGACACATTTTAAAATGTTGGGATGATAACAGAAGCTATTACCGTGTCTAGACAACTGTCAGACTACAAATGTCATGAGTGTCTCTATTCACTAACAAGCAATTCATGTTATACAATGCTTTTGTCTGGTACTCTGAATATACAACATAGAATATTGTTTGGTCAAAAACCCTGGCAAATTTGGTTTCAAATGGGCTATGTGCTGTGCTAATGATACAATTAATTTGAAACTTGACAGCTAATTTAGCTTTATCTTGTATTGCATTTTACAGTAAGAGAGTATCATTATTCTCTTACTGACATACAGTCTGACATATAGTACAGTAGCTTTTTATTGATGCCAGTGCATTACTTGACCCCAAATGCATGAAAACAGACTATATACTGAGATATCAATTGCAGTAGATATTGGTCTTTTGTCGTCTGTCTTTTGAAAAAGCCACCACATGCACAACTCAGGATTACCTCACACTTTTCCACCGATACTATAATCTTTAGCGCCTCCTGCCAAAACAGTTAGATCTTGTCAAAATCTTCTCAAAAGAGGCATCAGCCATCTTCTCTAATCACTGTCAGGTTAGTAGACAAGCCATCTAGACGTTCCTAAAGCTTCAGTCTGCATGGAAATGAGACCCCAGCTTTACCATATACACATGCTAACAGACTGAGGTATAAAGAAATAAGCATCAAGATTGCAACTAGCTCTCCAGATATTATATTAGGTCATAAATGATGTTTTGAGTTATGGGGAAAACCCTGATTAGAAATGTTTGTAAAAACATTAACATACAAGCACACCATTTCTGACATTTCTGAAGCATGATTGCTTTATAATGGATGTATGCCTTTCATATATGTGTATGGCATGAATGCAATGTTGTTTCATACAAAAGCTATTTCCACAAAAAAAAAGTCTACAACCCACTCACATGCAGAGCCCTCACAATGAAGGCAATGAGGGGGGTCATTTAGCTGTTCACACACAAAGAATATTAAATTGTAAGTGAGGAAAATGAACATGCAGACCTTTCACTGAAAACCTTTTAACAGTATGACTGCTATTTGACTGTTGATGGTATTTGATAATTCTGATAAGTTTAGAAATGGAGGAACTTACAGTATCAGTCAAAAATTTGGACATATTTTTTCATTCAAGAGAATGGGAAGGTGTGTCCAAACTTTTGACTGGTACTGTATATTCATTGAACTGTTGGTTGGTTTGGTCCAGCTATTCATTTCATTCTGGATTCATGATTACTAGGGGACATATCTCATCTACCAAATAAATACAAATGTAAATTTTAAGTTATTTATAGAGGGCATGATTACAGCTAATTTTTAGATGAGAAAAGACTGGAGCATATTGATTGATTTGCAGCATTTAACAGTACAAACAGACCAACCAAATTGTGTTTGCATTATGCCTTTGTCCTCTTTGACTCTGATGAAGACACAGTAGTGCCGAAACATTGGTCTGTTTGCACTATTAAAGGCTGCAAATCAATCAGTGTGCTTCAGTCTTTGCTCATTTGAAATTTGCTGTCCCTGACCTGAGAAGCACCTCGGTCAGCTGCATATTGCTGGAAGATGTGCAGAAAACCCCTTTCCACTATAATTACAGCGATCAGAGTTATTCAAGGCACTGGGAAATGGATAAATGTCTGGATTTAAAATATTGGATGAATGCAAATAGCATCTTTTGAGTATTTGCTTGGTAGATTAAAAGGTAGTTTGGAAGATGAAATCCCTTAATTGCATCGTTTTTTGGACTTACATTTAAAAACTAAATGCCTATTTACTGTAGATTTCATTCATGATTATGTAGCTTCTGTACATCAAATTGTTTTCCTTTTAATTTAATTCTGTTGTTCGCTACGTCTCCCATCTTTGTGAGTGTTCCTTTTATGTGTTAATTTACCTTTTTATTTATTTTCTACACTGTGCCTTTCAGTAACATCTACTTTATGATCCTGAAATCAGGTAAAGATCTACCTGTTGTCACATACTCGCTAGATAGAAACTAAAATATAGAAAATAAATGTGAAATGTGAAGTGGAGCAATTTGCAAAAAGAATAGACACTAATTATATGGTGCATCTGCAATCCTTGTACATAAAGTTACCAATCAGACTAGTACCCTAACAAAAATAAACAATCATGTTTGTTTGTTCAGCTGTTTATCTGTATGTATTTTAATTTTCATCTATTTGTCTTGCACACAATAGCTGTATGCTTGTTGATCTTTCTGTACCTTTGGTTTGGCACTGCATGGACACATACTGACAATCTGAGTTAATCACCTTATGCAGCACGATGGGCCAATAAACAGAATTTTTAATTCAGAATTTAGTCAGAATTAAATTAAGAAGCAATTAAAATAGTTACATTAATGTCTTTATTAAATTATGTTTTCCATATAATTACACCAGGCTTTAAAGGTGCGGTATGTAAGATTTAGTGGCATCTAGCAGTGAGGTTGCAGATTGCAACCAAATGAATATCCCGTCCCCTTCCAAGCATGCAGGAGAACCTATGTTGGCCATGAAACTCGTCAAAAATGCAAAAGGCCCTCTCTAGAGCCAGTGTTTAGTTTGTCCATTCTGGGCTACTGTAGAAACATGGTGGGCTCTGTTGAAGGGGACCTTTGTGTTTTCCAGCAATTACACACTAATTCAAACATACTTATGAATATTATATTCCATTTCTGCCAAGTCTGTTCCGCTAGATGCCACTAAATCCTACACACTGCACCTTTAAAACTACGCACTGCAATAAAACCTGAAGTGAAGGAAACATACAGCATGTTTGCACAACTGATCAGGCAGTCACAAGCATGTAGATCTTCACTCAAGTGCATATCTACTATATGTACTGTATGTGTACATGTGTTTTTTTGTGTATGCGCAAAGACAGCCGGAGTGCATATACCCACAGTACGTTCATGTACGTAGCTGATTATATCTGCCTCAATGATGGGAAATGATGTCCACTTTTATTAGATTGCAAGCGATCTGACACTGAAGCGTGAGTCTGTCTATAATCCATTATGAGCCACTGATTCCACCACTAAACCACATATCTACCGCTCACAGATGCATTATTGTCCGTATCACTTCTGCAGGTGACGTTACACACCACAATACTTCATTAAAACAATCCAGAGAGCGTTATCTCTGGGATGACTTTTTTCCCAGAGGAAGTATGTGTGTCTATATTTCTCCATTGAGCCACTCGCCTCGCCATCAGTGAGAGTATTAGAATATACTGCTATCAATAAGACTGTTTATTAAACAAGCCAGTCGTCTTGTAGAGAGTTTGTGTTTAGAATGACAACAATAATGAGATGTGTGCGCTTTCACTCCTCACGCAGGTTTAGTAGCACTTGAAAATTGCTTAGCATTCAGCAGCTAATTCCAGCACAGAAAGGGATATGCATCTATACTGAGAAAGAGAGGAAGAGTGTGTACAGGCAGTCCTCCCCAGTGTCTGGCCAAAGGCCTCCCTGGTGGATTATGTTACCCAACAATGGCAGTGGCCTTTCACAGTCGGAGCATGCTCCAATAGCTGGAAGGCATACAAACATGCCTCTCTTCCCTTTTCCCTCGTTCATGCACCAGAATTGACATTGTCCCCTGGCAAATACAGGTCTACAGTATGTCTTTATATCAACAAATGAGTGCCCTAGTTTCTGGTGAAAAGCAAATAAAGAAGAAGGCTGTCACACCAGAGCATGTCAACAGAGCATGCTGTGGCATGAATGGCATCGCACATGGAACGGGACCCAGTGTTGCTGCATGTTTGTGAGGACAACAAAGGTGAGACCGCTTTGGCTGTTAGCATCCCCTTAATAATAAAAGATGGACGAGACAGAGGGCTTGATAGAACTGTGGAGAGATGATGTGAGTATAAACACACACTATGAACACACCGAGACAGCCTGAGGCATAGACTGAAGTAAGACCTGCAGGCATGAAGGGAAGCTGTAATGGTAAATAACGCTCTTCATCAGACATTCAGTAGCAGTGACTTAAAAGCTGCTGCACACACAGAAATTTCTTCACCAGAATATATACAGCACAGTGACATCATCAGTAACTGTAATGTACTTTGGCTCATGCTTCAGTTGCAGCCCATTATTAGGGTAGAAGAATTGACTCCCAAATGAATTACAATAGGGCTGCAACTAATGATCATCATTATAGATTAATCTGCCAATTATTTTCTCGATTAATTGTTATTTGTATAAAATGCCAGAAGTTTGTGAAAAATGATGGTTTTAATTTTTCAGAGTTGAAGGTTACATCTTAAAATGTCTTGTTTTGTCTGACCAGCAGCCAAAAAAACATGAAGATACTCAGTTTACTATCATGCACCCAAAAAAAGCATCAATTCCTCACATTTTAGAGGCTGAAAACAGCAAATATTTGGCATTTTTGCATTAAAAAAGACAAAAAAGATTATTCGATTATCAAAATAGTTGCCAATTCATTTTCTGTCTAATCTATCTGATTAATTGACTAATCGTTGCAGCTCTACATTACAATATATCACACTTTCAAATTTGTCAGTTCAGTATGTGACAGCTAAATGAACATGTTCTGGCACTTGCTGACATCCAAGGGTATGTAAAACATTTTAAAATACCAGATGAGTTATTAAAAATCCTAGGAAGCAGAAAGTGAATTTTTTTCATCCTAAAACTCCTCAAAAGACAGATAATCTCATAGGAGAGGATTAGTAAATTTAGCCGAGCACTGAGTCTATGTTCATTCAGTGTGGGTAACAATCTGCCTGGGTACAGTGAGGCCTGCTTCATAGGCAGTGGTGCACACACTCCTCCTGAGGGCCTGTGCGTGGTCTTCGGTGAATACAGGCTTTATAGAGAAGTTGAGCCTTCTCAAAGCCTCACAGTTTGGAGCACAAAAACATACGGTTCTCCACTGGTTTCCCGGGGGTTGCACACAGCTTGTTCTCCATGCTTTTTGAAAAAACAATCCACAGGAGGAGAGCTGAAGAAATTAAACCGGCCTGCTGACAGCTCCCATACGACCTATCTGAGCAGCTAAGTGTGCAGGAGAGTGCGCAGGCAGAGATTACAGGAATAGTGCAGGGGCACTGAAGAGTCCCCTCAAGCCAAACTAGTAAGTCTTATTGCTGCTAGAGAGAAGCCTCCGAAACAGAAGATGTCCTGTTCTCATAACTGAGACATTGAAAAGTAACAAGACGTAGTGGGACCTGACGGGGCTCTGCTCGGTGGAACAGTGCAGCGTAATTAAAATTCAGCAAAGAGAAGAACACAGCCTGAAACTACAGCACGTCAGAGAATACTACTATAGCTGACTCATCATCCACAGCCATCATTACAACACGATTATGACTTCTGGCCTTAAATAATAAAACCTGAGGGGGACAAGTTCTGAGTAACAGCTATGTCATCACTGTGCATTGTGAAATCTTCTTTGTCGTCATCATCCCTTATTTTTATTGTAAACCCTTGGGGTGTTAGAAAGCAATATTTGTGCCACTACTAGTCTTAGCCTCCTTCTGCCCTTCGGGATGCTCAAATCTGATGCCCCTTTTATAATTTCATTTTAATTTCAGGGTTGTATGGCTTCAAAGACAAGCTCAAAACAGAACAGCAAACACGCAAACACGGCCATTTGGACTGTCTGCAATGACACATTTATGTCCAGACAACATTATCTGCATAATTACACGGCGAGCTGAGAGTTTCTGGGTACGGAGGAAGTGTGAAAAATATACAGAGATTTTAAAATATGCAACGGCCCTTATCTCCCCTCGAAAGCATCCTTAATATTCTACAGGCAGCATGTGGAAAGCAGTGGCTGAGGCAGTGTTTACAGGTATTTTGTAGCAGAGCAGATCTCATCGTGTTTTAACTAAAGCAGCGCTGCTTAGTTCAACAAGAGCACAACACAAAGAGGAGCAGGATAAGCCCTCTGCTAATTGACACGGGAATAAAAAGAGGCAGTCACAAAGTCTTATATTCTCATCATCTGTGAGGTGGCTTGGATATATGGAAATGATACAGGAGGGATTTGACTACAGCTGATAACAGTATCAGGACAAAAGGGAAGCTAATGAAGCACAGGTACAGGGTCCAGAGTTCAGCGCAGAGTCCGTCATTATCTGACAGGCAAAGAGGGAAGGCAGCTAATGATCACTCCAACACTCCCTCTCCACAGTTGTATGAAGCCACTGCAGTCAGCCATATGAGCGAGATGCAGAAGGTCCCTAATGGGGGGGATGGGAAGGGGAGCAGATGCGGGGCCTTGGGTTTTACAAGGAAAGCATGCACGTTTATGGTTTAAGGAAGTGACACGGGCGCCGAGGGAAGATCAACAGATTGTGGGATTGTTCGCTGCTTCTTTGAGATAAGAGAATGCGCTTGCAAAAAATGTCAGCCTTGCAATGCTTTTCACTTAGAGTAGGCAAAAAAAGAAGATTAAGAGAGGAGGAAAATCATTAAAAAATGCCTCTTGTTCTGTAGCCCATTACCTCAAATCTAGAGGATCTATGAGAGCAGCTGCACCTTAATATTCCCTTTCCTGTATCATCTCAATGCTTAATTCCTCTTAGTAACCTACTAATGACTTCTTCATACTTCATTGACCTCTTAGCCTTGATCCTTCCTGTTGTCCTTGAATCTTCCTCTACCTCTGCTGGAATCAGAATAACAATTGCATCGCCCCCCCCCCCACCCAACCCCCAAACCCCCACTTCCATTTGGCTCAGTGCCCCTGCACACACACACACACACACACACACACATACGCAAACACACAACAATAATTACACAGTCTGTCCTAATAGCATATAATTTCCATCTACACCAGGAGCCATTAACACTGCTTTATTCTGGTAGATGAACTGGTTGTGCACATACATCAGACAAGTGATCCATTCATATCGCAGCTGGAGTTAGTCTAGAGAGTCATTTACAGATGTAATGTTGTTCGTTTATGCCGGATGGATTTCATGGGCTACTACTTCTGGCAGTGTTTTAATGACTGGAATCACACTTTCACTCTGGAGCTGCTGCTTGTCGGTGCAAAAGCACATGCGACTCCAAGACAATTTGCAAGGAGACCGATTGGACCAAAAAACCTGAATGAACCCATAGAGCCATTGACACTGGGAATAAGGCATGTGGCCCCTAATATGCATCAGCGGAGCAGCCTGTAAAGCTTCAGCCTATAATGGAAGAAAGATGCGGCCAGATTAACACCTCAAAGCCTTGGACAGGAAGAGTAATATGATGGCACATGCTATGCTGACCATTACTGCATCCTCGTCCCACAAGTGGTAGCAGCCAGTGTTTTTTTGTTTTGTTTTTTTGCATTGAGTGTTTAAAAAGAAAAACAAGCTATTTTTACACTGTAAAAGTGGAAAAATTGTGCGCCACGTCCTCATATAATGCCAAAGACGCAACTGCAGACGCCGTTGCTCAGTCAAGGCGCACGGATAGGTTGATTGGATATTTTATTCTTGCCTCTTTATCACTTACGGTAAGTGGTAGGGAGGGCTGTCAACGTACCACAGGGGAAAATGCAGTCTAACAACTTTGTCAAAAGAAATTTCTTTTAGGGTCCGGGTTTACGAGAAAGTTATGGAAATTTATAGAGTCAATGCAGTCCATCATGCACAATATGATAACATGAGAAAAGCAGCGAAGATTGCATATTCAGGATAAAGTCGAAACATGTTTTCACAAAACATATGCATCGATTATAACGCTAACAAATTCTCACTGTAGAATGAATGAAACGAGAAAACAATTTGCGCATTTGCCCCCCTACCTTGTCAACACAGTAGACTGGCCGCACGAGAATCGCCTCGAGAGTAATCCTCTGAATTTGGCTGAAATGTTTTCTTTGCCTTCAGATTATTATGAATCGGAATTCATCATATAGGACGTCACTCGAGATGGTAAGGTCCCATACACTGTAGTATCTCCCTGTATCGCTCCGTCTGTGGGCTGCAGAGGCATCACTGAACGCATGAAACAGCGCTTCACATGAACGGCGAGAGGAAAAGTCTGACGTGGAGTCTGCTGTTTGGATTCAGCTAACCAGTTAGAGACCTTATGCAATTCTACAAGACAATTTAGAGGTAGTCTAAAGCAACAGCAGTACTTCAGCACGACGTTATTATTTTTAATGGGAATGTTAGTGCGGATTATCACAGGAAAAGGGAGAAAGGATCCCAGGTGTAGTTAATTTAGTGGCTGATTAGGTTTACTAATTTAGAGGCTGTGTTGGCTAATGTTGATAAGACTAATCTTAGGTAATTTCCAACATTCAGCGCCTAAACTAGCAGCAAGGTATTGACATGAGCATGGTTGCCTCCAAGTTCCATTCAGGTACTATGGTGGCCAACTTCATTATATTTTGCACATATAACCAGAAACCAACCAGTAGGCTACAGTGGAATAATACTGCACCTGTCCAACACATTCTCACTCCCAGGTTTTCTGTATGTCAGTTAGTTTACAATAATTTGATGAAACACAACTTTATTTAGAAAAATGCACCATGTGAGCACAATATAAACTAAAATAATAATACCTATATTTTGTTAAGGGCCCCTGCAAAAGATAGGGGTGCAAGATTATGTAATAATGCAGGCCCCAGTTGCGAATTGCATAAACATATCATACATTTAGGTGTTGTTTAATTTCATTTGTTATCTTATTTTGTCTTCAGGTTAGGGCGAATGCTCATGTCTTATGTTTGTAACCAACTGGGCTGCAAAATATATAATTATTATAATAATAACTGTATTTATATTTTTTCTATTTCAAAACAGGTTACACATAGTTTTACAGACTCGAATTTTTGAAATGTGTGAAGGTGCAGGAAGCATGATTGGACATCGCTTGTTGTCAAAGATAACACATATTTCTACAATGGAGGTTAATGCATGTGGACAGAGAACCTAAGTAGAGGGAAATGTGATTAATGGAAGAGTCAGGGCCAATAGCTTCTGATTTAGGTGAGGAAAGCTTTGTGATAGCCAGTTTTTAACATCTGTGAGGCAGGATTGTAGTTTGCTCAGTTCCATTGTGTTGTTGGAATCAAAAAAGAAACATATATATATATATATATATATATATATATATATATATATATATATGTAATGTTAAATTCTGACATCTGTGTTATGGAAAATGAAATCCTTAGTGCATGTTAAACAGCAAGAGCTGCTGAACAGATTTTTCAGAGAAATTTTTATCACCTGAATCCCACATTTTTGTACTCAGTTATACACACACACACACAAACAGAGACAGTTGTGCAACACAGTGCACATCACACAGACTTCTCCCATCACTCTGTGTCTCTCTCTAGCAGTGATACTGATGAATGACTGGAGGCTACTCTGCTGGGAGAGAGCAAGTAGCAGCAAACCAGCCTAGCCTCTGCTCTGTGCCTGCCAGGCAGCCTAGATCTAATAACAAGGGTGCATACTTCAATGGCATAACCCTGGCAACAGCAGCAGCAGCAAAGACTGAACCCGCTGTGGGCTAATGGTGTTTGTAAGTGTAATGGTGACTTTGGGTGATCAGGGTTTAACAATATCATTTAGAATAGAATACATGGATTTGGTTTGGATGTGACGCCGCATAAGGAGATGTCTGCATTAAGACATTATCGGGGGGATTTATTGTAGCCTGAAGCCTTTTCATCAACCAGCAATCAACAATTTATTGGAGGCAGTCTGTCAATAAAGGCGTTCCCTGGAAGTGTCGGTGAAATCAATATTCCCCCTCTGACACAACACACAACAGAGAGAGAGAGAGGAAAATAAACTAAGCTGTAATGAGTGGCCACACTTGCACTGTATGCAAATAAGATGGATTATCTGTGTTGCCAGTGGAGCATTATGAATGGACTGAGGTGAAATGTATTTGTAAAACTCACTACTGTGCTAATTTCAACTAACCTGGCACGTTTTCTCCCTTTAACTCTCATTTTCAACATAATGGATACGGCCTTATCCCAGGGGTATTAAATTGTCATCTGAAGCTTACTGCAGTAAATCTGTGAGAGCTGTCCTTAAAGAACAACAAACACAGGTGTTCCCTTACTGTGTCTTTAGGGTTTCTTACAATATATCCAAATACAAGATTTTTTTTCCATGTAGTGGTGTCTTTAACAGAACTTGTGCTGGTGCGGTGATTCCCTCAGGAGGCATGTGTGATCTTATTTGCGTCACAGCATCTTGCAAGTACAGTGGATCCATGATGCTAGCCCGCACATCAAAGTGTGTTACATAGTTTACCCCTCTCAAAATTTTGTCTGGGGGCTGAGAAACAGAAAAATACACAGATGTGCTTGTTAAAAATAAATAAAATCTTGACATCCCTGGTGCTTGACAACAAAGCATTTCAACAAGATTGAAATTGCATGCTTCATATGTATTTCTTTGAAAGTGAAATTGAAAAGATGGATGACTTATACATTTCAAATCCATGAGCACAGCAGCATTTGAACACATTTTATATGTCAGATAAAATGTGGCTGGTACTGTATGCATATTTTAAAGACATTTAGGGATGTATGTAGCCTAATCCAGTCCATGTTTTACTTCTCTCTCTGGCTCAGCATGCAACAGCCAGCTATTTATCAATAATTCATACAAAAGGAGGTAGTTGCAAACATATGAAAGATGACACAGAAAGTGCAAAGTAACTGTTAGATTACTTTTTTGTCACAGTTACCTTGAAATCACACTCTCAGAGTGTGTCAGAGCCTCAAACTGTTCATATGTCTATTACAAAAAACTCCAAGAAAAAGCAGTTGTATTTATTGCTTGTTATATATCACATTTTTACAAGTCAGTGTCAGCACTGACATATTTTTGCACTGTGGTATGAATGTGTTGACTCTGTCAACAAAGTAATCTTGTGGTTTATGATTACATTGTGATTTATTTCATTAATCAAATTCATGGTGCTGGTGGATGAAGCACAAGCCATATTACTGTAAATTATTAATCATTCTACATCATTAAAAATTCTGCTGATGCTGCCACAGCAGTGATAGCCTTGTAACAGTGCAATGCTTTATGTTTAAAAATTCGACCATAACATCAAACAACACTAGAAAGACTTCTTTGCTTGTGGGGATGAATATTGCATGTAAAATGTGAATTGCATAACATGTCATAGAAAAACAAAATTCTATTTTTATTTGTAGTAGCATATTGATTGCAGCAGCAGCAGTATGCAGCAGATGTCGCCCAGTTTCAGATTTACCCTCCCGTCTACTCCTCTACTACCAGTCAACCTTCTTCTGCTGCTTTTCTCAGAACAATTTCAGACTTGAGAGATTAGCAGATCTCAGCTACGAGGTTTGGCTGGATGAAATCAGTTTCACTGGATGGGAGAGCGTAAGCACGTTCCCACCCAGCATTTTTCGATCGATGCTCTTCAAGCAGCCCAGAGGGATATCTGCAAACCTTTGATGTTCCCTTGAAGACTCTATTGCTTTTTGACTTGATTTAATTCAGGCCTCTTTGTCTTGAAGCAAATTAATTTCAGGCCTGACAAGTGACATGTAAACATCTAATTTCTCATCATCTCCATACGGGTTTTAACATGTCTTTCACATGTATGCATTTTCTAATTGTAATTGCTCAATTACTGCTACATATCTTTTACTCCAGAAAATCATAACTCATTACTATTGCTCATGCACATCTCCGAACCTTCTTAACCACAGTATTATTATTAAAAGAGCCAAGCTAATGAACAGAGATTATTTTATATGCTGTAGGGAATCTGGAACATATATGCTACTTATGATGTTTGTACTTAGGTTTTTTTCTGCAGCCCATCCAAACACAAGTAGAAGCACTAAGAATAGAAATGGCATTGATGCTGAATAATTCAGACACAAGGGGGTGGAATACACAACGAGTTTTTTTCTCCATAAGGCTTACAGTAAAAAAAACAAAACAAACGCAGCGTAGAAACGCTTATATCTCAACAGCATACTGCCCCCAGTAAAGATGTGTGTTTTTATGTGGACATACTCTGTTGAGTGTGTGTGTCTTTACTGTCATTTGCTGGTTGTAAAAGAGCCAAGGGACACTTTACACAAGGATGAACTCATATCAACATCTTCCATAGATTGTGTTCATTCAAATGCATTTTTATAGATGTTTTATAGGACTTATGGAAGAATAACTGATGAGGAAATAGTCATCATACATCAGTAAACCCCCCCAGTGTTGGCTGGGGGTCCCTATGCACAGCCAACAGATCCCATTGGGGGTTTTGGAAATCTAAACTCTTCATCGCCATGAGCAGAACAGGCAGCACTCACACTTTTTATTTTCCCCACATTCATGCGACTGCCCCCTTGGCTTCATCCCTCCTTAACCCCCCCATTTCCCTCTATGGGACTTGTGCTTTTCACACTTCCCTAAACATTACAAAAGAAATTCATGGGGAAGTATTAAATATTGAACAGCACGATGTGAGTACGTTACAGTGGTTGTCTGTCAGTACAGTGGGTGAACAAGGTGGAACAAGATTTATAGATTAAAGTAAAAGTAAGCAAGAATCCTACACCAGCTGTAATATACTGTAAGGAGCTTCATCATCTGATGTCCTTTATTTTCCTTGAGAAATAATAGGGCTCATTTTAATTATTATTTGATCTGTCAAATTGAAGCATTGACCCTCCAGTTACGGGGAAGACTTGGGATAGTCTCTCTATCAATGTACAACCTTGAGACTGTATGTTTTATACATTCCAGTAGGCGTTTACTGCAGCTGATCCTCAGATTTCTGTGTGAGAACTCTTGCCCTTGGGAAAGAGCTGTATATATATTGGAACTACAGCTTTGTGTTGTTACTTTCTTTCATTGTGTTGTCATTCTGTAGCTGCCATGTCCTCTTGGTAGAGACAGGCAGGAGCAATTCCTGCTTGAACTGTTCACTGACAGGTAGTAGGTGCTGAGGGAACAGTGACTACATTATCTTTGCTTCACTGCACTGCTTTCTCCACGCATTTCTTGCTCTTTGACCTCTCTCTTTCCCTTTTCTCTGACTCTGACTCTTTCTCTGGACCCTTAATTGGGGTTGTCCCTACTGAAGTGACAGGGTGTCATAAGGGCTTCTTGCATTATTGGCTAAAGATTGGGACCTTGGAAAAGAGTCACTTTGTGTCACATTCATGATGACATCTCTATACTATCCAAACGAGTCAAAAAGCAGAAAGGGGAGTCATTAAAATTTAAATGCATGTGTCGCTGTAAAAAAATATAGGAGGTCGAATAGACTATACATTTTGTCACTTTTTCAGGTTCATGATAAAGAAATAATAAAGTAATTTGGTTACAAAAGGCTGTCACGCTGTTCGAACTCAGTCAGTTTCAATTCATTTCAAAAAAGCGGATTAAATGAAAGAAAAATATCCACTGGAAACCTTGGTGCACAGAGAAAAATGTCAATTTTTCTGCTGACAGTGACTTCAATTCACCACAATGCAATGAAGCCACAAGAAATGTGTTTTAAAGAGCAGGGTCCATTTTTCTTGACCGAAAAAGTTTGGTTTCCTGTGATTACCAATATTATCATTCTAGCTTTCTGCAACAGCCAAATGCAACAAGTGCAGATGAGTTCACAGATGGATGTAAAAAGAGATTCTAGGAAAAATCACTAGCTCCAGTAGAATTCGACATGGCATGGCTATTACAGCATTTCATTACAAAATAATACAAATTGATGATACAACGTAAGAGCATTTAAGAATGGAATTGTCCTAAAGGCAGTTTCAGGAAAAAGAAACAAAACCATGCAAACCTTCTCTGGAATCAAGCAATTCCGCATTTGAGACATCCTAACAATGCCACTAAACCACAGTGTATTCTGCTGCTGGGAATTTATAGCACTGACAGTATTGGATTCAGAGATGAAAGAGCGGGGGTGTGGGGGATATGAAAGTAAATCACGGGGAATGGAAAGAAAGAACACTGGTGAATGAGAGACATGCCACTGCGGGCAGACATGCGCTGTTAAATGTTAGTTTGCTGAAAGCTTTGACACACAAGCTGGGGTGTCGGGAACGGATCATTACTCTACATCTACCATCAACAGTAACCACAGTTACAGTATGTATACTTTAATGAGATACATCCTCTTGTAATGGTATAACTAATCATAACACAGACCGGGGGGCCAAGCTTCTGCCCTTATTTCTCTTGACATACTGTACATCTCCCTGCAGCAACTGCTATCATATGCTTGTCATCTTTGTGAAGCCACCATTTTGATACTATGCATATTAAACATTCAATTTACTTCAATTTACTTCTATTTAGGTTTTGATTTTGTTCAAATTTGCATCCTCTGTAGAGCAGCCTGGATAATTAAAGGATATGCAGTTTGTGCTGCCCATACCAAACTGGACATGACGGATGATTTGATGAGAGTTTAAAATTGACAACATGTGAGAGCTCAGAGAGGAGCTGCATGACAGCAAAGGAATTTTAAAATCAGCTGGGATATCATGCATCTGTCCACACAAATACAAATGATTGCACACATACCAATCAGTGAAATAATAAAGGAAAACCAACAAAAAATGTCTTAAGAAGTGTAAGGTGTTGGGCCACCATGAGCCATCAGAACAGCTTCAATGCTCCTTGGCATGGTGGACAGTGCTGTGTAATACCCCTTAAAATGAATCTCTGCTTGCAACCCCTCATCACTGATTGCTTGTCTACTGGTTGTGACCAGTTCAAGTTGTAATAGAAGTAAATAGCCAGTAAATTACAATAAAATGATAAATGGTATGGAGAGGAGTCTTGTTTTCTGCTGTTGCTTAAGAAAAAGGATCAAGTATTGAGTCTACAGCCATGCTAGCTGGCTCTGTGAGGTTGTACTTAGACACAGGACCTGGGTCAAGTCTTTGTTTCTCATAATCTAGTGGACATGTGACTCTAGTGCTGACTCCAAAGTTGGGACCTTCTTGCTAAAAAGTCTGTCCAAAATCTGCCTGGATGTTCAGTTGGGTTGCAATCCAATGAGATAGCATATGATTCACATCATTTTCAGTCTCACCCCTCCATTCAGTGGGAAACCTCATTTTATGGAAACGTCATTGTTTTTGTTTCTCCGTTCATTATTCCGGTCACCTGTCTGTGGGTGTAGTGGGTTTTTATATTTTTTAACAATTCCTGGAAGCCATCGATAGCACAGGAGTAGTGTGTATTCACTGGGTAGCGTATGCCTACAGCTTGGTGACACTAAAATTGGGACTGAAAGGGAGAAGATTCGTCACTGTGGAAGATATCCAGGAAGAATCGCTGAAGGGTCTGGACACAGTCACAAAAGATAACTACAGAAAATGTTTCCAAGAATTGGAGAAGCGCTGGGACAAGTGTATTGCATCTCAAGGAGAGTACTTTGAAGGGCATTAGAAAGGTACTACTTAAAGATTTATAATGACAATCTAAGTGACAATGATAATTATTGGGTCCCACTCATACCCAACTACTCTACCATTTTGTTTTACCTGCCTGAGTCACTATGAATAATTAAATATCAGTTAACAATAACTATTCTTCACTAAAGGCATGATTCTGATGACACCAGAAGTAAATAAATGTCTCTGTAAACCTTCAAATGCTTTTCAGAAAAACAAAGAAATGAACTGTCAACACAGCAATAAAAGGCTTTTCATATTTTATACTAGCTGATTTGTCTAAGAGCGATCTGTTATTTAGTTTGAGCGGGAGTGCTCATAGGAATTAGGCCCCGCTGACAAGATGTGACTTTAGGTCCAAATATCTGATCACCTGGCTTGTCTGAATGGTCCTGTGATCCCCCACCTCCACCATTCACAATCCACTTTAAGCACTGGTGTGAGTGACAGGAAATCAGTGGCATTGAGAAAAATTGTACAGTCTATACAGTACATCCTGAGTTGTAAACAAACAAACAAAAAAAAAGTCCAAACTCGACGTTAACCCTCAGCGATAATACAGCACAGCAGTAGACAGCAGTGGTTACCAGGGTCCTTCGGAGGGATGAAAATATTATTTTGACAGCCTCTTACAGACCAAAGTGGTTTCATATGTGGAGATTTATCTCTTCTGATAGCTTGTCTCAGGCAGAGAGGTAGGGATGGAAGGGAATAAGATTGGATGTGATCCCTGTGAAACTTCCATCAAAGCTGAAAATATGGTGTCTACTGCTAGTCAAAAGAGGTGAATTATTTCTTATTTTCTTAACAAAGCCAAACTGTAACTCAAACTATTTTTGTTCAGCCATGTTAGAGCAAGAACATTTTTGGAACTTAAAACTTTTTTGTAATAATGTCTAAATTATAGTAGTGGTACTTCGAGTAAGTCTTGATTGCATTTAGAGAACATATCCTCCAGTTTCACCTTTGTTGTCCTTTGCCATCCTCATTTGTAATCTAGTTGGCACAGCCACCACTATTGGTCACGGCAGTGTAATTGTGACATTAGAAGGCGACTTGGTTCCAGGGGGATCCGAAAATGTCGTCCACAAATATGGCGTGAAAGTCACATAGCCTTGCCGGCGAGGTGATAAACAGTCCAAATACACAGAGCTCGTTAGTCAGGGTCCCTAATCACGAAACGATTCATGTAGGAATGTCCCAACTGTCCAATCTAGTCTGCACTGAAACTATGCCAAGGAAGCTGATGGCTTGCATTACTATTTGAATTTAAGATCCTTTTTCTTCTGCGATTGATCAAGATTTCTAGCCAGTTTTTCTGTTTATCTGGGTCCTTGTCAGTTCAAGGTAATTGCTTTTCTTGCCTGCATCGAAAAAAAAATGTTGACAATATTTTAATATTTAACAGTGTTTGGATGTAATTGCTGTGTGATGCAGGAAGCCAATAAAAAAATTCTCTGTTGCAAAGACCTACATGAGTCATAAAGTGAATCATAATTTATTATCAAAGTGACAGTGATCTTTTATAATACCCATCATGCACATATCTCTCATAATGTAAGTGATCAAAGATGGCGGGCGTGTAATTGGATATGATTTCATTCATTAGATGATGAGCAGTCGACAAAATGGGCCTTGTCCTCTGCCAGCAGTACGGGTCACAGCAATCAGTCAGTCAACTTGAAAGAGACATCCAGACACAATGTGGGATTACAACATCAGAAATGAAGCCAAATACTGTTCTGTACAGTATGTTGATATAAAGTCAACAGCAATGTTAAGTGTTCTTTTGGTAAATTTAGCTTTGTACACTGGCAAGAGCTTGTTGACTTGATGGCCATGAAGAATTGCCAGTGTTCATACAGTAAGCATTAATACAGAGCTTTTATTTTCTCCCACATGTATCAGGCGTTATGACTCACCTCCAGCATATACTATGTGTGTGTTCGTGCTTTTTGAGTGTGTGTAAGTGAGTGCATACTTGTGTATATGACTGCATATGAGTATTTGTGTGTAAGACCCCTTGAAGCCTTTAATCCAAACCCTCCTGGAGGAGCTCTGCATTAATTATTGCCAAGCATTTAGTACAATACACCACAAGGCAACATCTGGTGCCAGGTGAGGAAACTGGCAGGGGAGAGTTCCTGGGTCGAGTGCTCCCTTTAGAAAGGTTGAACCTCAGCTGTGCTGCCGTGTCACAGCCTGCCTGCCCACATACTCACTCCTCAGAAGCAGAATAATTGGATCATATGGATAATGACGCACATGGACACAATATATTTGTTTTAAGTGACTTTAGCTGTTTGAGTGTTCTTATTGTATCCCAGTGTCAGCTAAAATTCATGCAATATGAAGCTGTTACTAATTGATGTTTTGTACTATTGCACAAATTATATAAAGCATATTGTTTAACAAATGACACTAAAACTCTCCATTAAATTTATAATGTTTTTATAAAGATTTTCATGATATCAAACCAATTTTTGATATTATTCATAGTCAGCAATCTTTCTGAAATAGCCATTCAATTCTGTAATTACATGTCTGTATAGTAACTTTAATTGTTAGTGGCAGGTTTCACCATTCCCATGATTATTTCTAACGACCTACACACTACTTTCACAAGAAAGGAGGTTTGCATGTAATCCAGCAATGCAGTTTGTAATTTTATCTCACTGGTTCAGTCTCACTGTTTACTGCTCACTCCCCTGACAGTGTATCAGATCTGTAGAAATAAGTAATGAAATTCCTTGATGTTACCAGCTCCATAAAACACAGATGCCAATACCAGTGGCAATAACAAAATCTGTTGGACAAATCATAAAAAGAAATCAAATTTGGACTAGAGTAGTCAGAGAAGAAACTTTCATAACGGAGGTGGAAAAGACTGCTTTACCACAGTAAACTGATTTCACCCAATAGTTCAAATACATGAGATGGTGCATCCCAAAGATGCAATAGTGTATGAAAAATGTCTCAAAACAGAGGCAGATCTTCAGTAAGCCTATTTTCCTTTGCATCCATGCTGCATTTACATGTGAATTAAAAGTACAGTGAGCTCAAACCATGTACTCACATAATACCACACTGTCATGCAATAGTGCCACTGTGTGGAAAAAAACTGCACACACAACTCACTCAGTGACCACTTTACATAATGCAAGTACATTACATTCAGTCACAGTCAGGACAAAAACAGTGTGGTTTCAGCCATACACTTTCACTTCAACCTCAAAATGCAAACATACAGGGTAAAAGAAAATGTAAAACTCCTAAATAATTCAACTCAAATCACAATGACTACACAGTTAAGTTGGTGGAATTTGATTCAGGTACAGTGTGTAATAGTCCAGTTCCATCAGTATTATTGCACAGAAAAGAGTCGCATAGCCACAATCAGCAGAAGAGGGCAATAGATGGCTCCCAAGGCTAATGTCAACACGATATTAATACATCCATATATAAATCAGTTTCTGCTTTTTCTGCAATCCAAAAAACAAAAGAAATACAGTGCTGCTTGAAAGTTTGTGAACCCTTTAGAATTGTCTGTATTTCTGCATAAATATGACCTAAAACATGATCAGATATTTACACAAGTCCTAAAACTAGATAAAGGGAACCCAGTTAAACAAATGAGACAAAAAACACACATTTGTGGGACGCAAAAGTATGTGAACCCTTGCTTTCAGTAACTGGTGTGACCCCCCCTTTGCAGCAATAACTTCAACCAAATGTTTCCAGTAACTGTTTATCAGCCCTGCACATCAGCTTGGAGGATTTTTAGCCCATTCCTCCTTATAGAACAGTCTCAACTCAGGTATGTTGGTGGGCTTCTCAACATGAACTGCATGCTTCAGGTCCTTCCACAGCATTTCTTTAGGATTAAGGTCAGGACTTTGACTCGGCCACTCAAAAACATTATCTTTCTTCTGCCTTAACCATTCTTTGGTAGAACGACTTGTGTGTTTAGGGTCGTTGTCTTACTGCATGACCTACTTTCTTTTGAACTTCAGTTCACAGACAGATACCTTGACATTTTCCTGTAGAATTGGCTGGTATGACTCAGAACTCATAGCTCCATCAATGGTTTCTCCTTGCAACTCTGCCATGCACACCATTGTTCAATGTTCTCCTGATGGTGGACTCATTACCATTGACTGTAGCCACTGCAAGAGAGACCTTTAGTTTCCTAGACGTTACCCTGGGGTCCGCTGTGGCCTCCCGGACTATTACACGCCTACTCTTGGTGTGGTCTTTGTCGTTCGACCACTCCTGGGGAGGGTAACAATGGTGTTGAATATCCTCCATTTGTAGACTATCTACCTGACAGTCGACTGGTGGAGTCCAAACTCTTTCTAAATGGTTTTGTAACGCTTTCCAGCCTGGTGAGTATCAGCAACTCGTCTTCTAAGATCCTCAGAAATATCCTTTGTTTAAGCAATGATACACTTCCACAAACCTGTGTTGTGAAGCTCAGAGTTTGACAGTGAAGACCCAGATTTCTCTTCTTTAAATAAGGTAGGGTCTCCCAGACTCACATGTGATTGTCATCCCATTGATTAAAACAACTTACTGTAATTTCCCCTTCAAATTAATTGATAATCCTAGGGGTTCACATACTTTTGCCACACACAAATATGTAACATTGGATTATTTTCCACAATAAATAAATTAACAAGTGTGAGGTTTTTGTCTCATTTGTTTAACTGATGTCTCTTTATATAGCTGTAGGACTTGAATGGAAATCTGATCATGTTTTAGGTCATATTTATGCAGAAATAGAGCAAATTCTAAAGGGTTCACAAACTTTCAAGCAGCACTGTATATGGAAGTGAAGCTTCTGGGAAAATGTGATAAATAATGCTCATGACAAATCATGTAACTTGTATAAATATTGTAAATTTGAGTAATGATTAACAGATTGATAGAGACTTGTGGCCTTGACATTAGCTTTGACTAAATATCAAAAAGAAAGGGAGGTTTCCAGCTTTCCTGACTCGAAAGATGCACATGTTAGGCTGTTTGAAGCTGTAACCTTTTATTTCCATGTCACTTTGCTGATTTAGCAAACTTTCTGTTTTGCCTTTATGTGTCACATTCTTACAATTGTTTCCTGATTTTCTTTTCACAACCTGGTTGTTACTCTTTACCCTGCTTTTAACAACTAAGATTGTTTATGGCGGGCGGAGTCAACATATTCTCACTGAAGGTCCATAAAAAGAGATTACTCGCCATATTATGCCAAGACAGGTTATGACAGGGACGGTACTGTCATTTCTTTTTTCTCATATGCAGATATTGGAATACATTTGTTGTGGTAAAACCAGCAAAGCCTGAGAGCGTATGTATGTAAATATGTAAAGAGGTTGCTTATAAGATTCTCAATGTCGATTCAGTTTTTACTTTATCAAGAGGATAATGTTTTTGTTGTTGCTTTCTTTTTCTGTGTGAAGTGACTGTTGTATCCTCTCGTGGACTTTCACCCTGAGACCCTCACCATGGTAAACCACAACCCAGTCCGTGTTGTGCTCATGTTTCTTGGATTGATTGTCTTTTTAGTTGCAATAACATTCAACTCTCTATCAGGATTTGGTGATAAATCAGGTGAGTATTGGTCAGATAGTTCTAATCAGCTGAAGCTTATGTAAAACATTGTAACTGAATAGATAACAAACTGTTCTTATCTCAATCCAGGTCTTTTCCATCAGAAAACAGAGGATGTGACACTCAAGTATAAAACACCCATAACTCCTGCTCAGTGGTCTCTGTTTGTGTGGGACTTCATATACGTTTGGATTTTTGCCATGTTTATATACTTTTTAGTGGGACTCTGTAGAAGGTAGGCTCTTGAACCATTTGTCATAATTCATTCATAATTCTAAAAAGAAGATAATGCTTAATTGCTGCATCATATAGCAGAACTGTATCTATTTCTTCATGCTTTTATATCATTTTCTCGCATTATTGCATGCAGCAGATCATTCCACCTAGTCCAGAGGCAATTTAGTCATATTCTCTTTACATTTTGCAGATTGCTCTGACATTGTATGAAAGAGTCTGATTATTTCCCCACAGGCACAATTTGTTTGTTGCAGTGTGTTTTCCCTCTCGAATTTAACAATATTATCCTTGCTCCCCGCAGGAGTGCTTATGACTGGCTGTATACCACTCCTGCAGTGCTAACCTATGGATTTCATGTCTCTATTATCATTAATATTTGCTTGAACGTTGCATGGTTGTTGCTGTTTGACAGAGAGTAAGTGTGCAAGTTCAGGTTGGAAGCCCAAACATGTTTCTCTGTAATTCATGACAGTTTAATTGTCTAATTTTCTGTGTGTGTGTAGGTTGTTGCTGCCAGCGCTGATAACCTCAGCACTGATGACAGTCACCAATTACATGATCATATTTTTCTCCTGTCATGGACTGAAGATCTATGGAGCTTGGCTGAACAAATATCACAACATAGACCTTTGGCTCTTCAGAATATTGGTAAAACTATATCACAGCCTATCATATACTAGTTTTTTGAGATCTCCACTTGGGTGTAAAAAGGAGAGTATCTTGGATTTACAGACAGTGAGTAAAAAGCTTGTAAAAACAGAAATAAATTCACACATTCTGCAAACAAAGGTGTTCTTTGGAGTGAAGGGCTACAGGCACATTAAAAGATGGCAATCCAAAATACTCACAGTTTGAGTATAGTATAAGATTATAAAGCCATTCCCAGAAACCTGTAATTATAAAATGTAGGCTTTAACAGCAAACAGTAAAGCTAACAGTCAAGTGAAATATCTCAACATTTATTTGATGGATTGGCACAAAATTTTGTACAGCCATTCATGGCTGCAAGAAAATGAATCCCCTAAATTTACCTCTAGCACTGCCATGAGGTTGACAATGGGGGTTTCAGTTTAATATCTCAATGACTATATGGTGGATTGCCATGAGATTTGACACAAACATTCCTGTACTGCTCATGTGGAAATGTAATAACCTGTGAATCATTAACTTTTCAGCTACAGCAATCATCAGATTGAAATTTCAGTTTGTCCGGTACATTGGTTTACGAGCAAATGCTTGAAAACCTATTGACATTTCCATCACCCTCAGCTGTACTTTGTGTTTAGTGCTAATTAGAAGATGAACATAGTAAACATACCTGCTGAACATCAGCATGCTAGCATTGTCAGTGTGAGCATGTTAGCATGTTGATATTGGCATTGAAAGGTGCCATGTGTAGGATTTAGTGGCATCAAGTGGTGAGGTAGCTGATTGCAACAAATTGTATAACCCCTCTAAATTCTACACACTGCACCTTTAAGTACCAGGCAAGTACAGCTAGCAGAGACACTATCATAGCTGTAGACTCGTAAGTCTTGTTCTTAGCTCATTAAAAGTTTACATTTTGGAGCTTCAGAGCATGATTTTCACAGGAAAGCAAAGATATATTATTGTACTGCTAGTTTAGAATCAAAGATATTCCATATGGTACGACAGTCTTGAGTCTGTTTTTTCAAATTCTTCTTCTCCAGAGCTTTTCATCCACTGTGTATTGTATTTAAAGCCACATTGTATTAATCAGTCAATAGCATTCCATTTGTTAAGTCCCACTGTACACTGCTGACACTCTGTAAGGCAAAGAAGTCAGCCAGTACTCCAAAGCTATGGGCTGCTTCATCACCCATATCTAAAGAGTACATTCTTGCTGAAATGCCTGTGCCTTGAGATTAGGAGGCTAGAAGCAGCCCAGCTGGGGTATTGCAAAAAAAAGAAGATTGGTTTCCAGTCCTTCCTTGCCTTGCACTTGACATTGAAGAAGTAGTGATAGATGAAGTCATGTAACAGACCAACATCCTGTACAGAAAACTGTATTTGAAGCTTACAGAGAAGCTGCCAAATGCTTCAGGATTAGGACATTGCCAGCCACCATAGAAGCTGGTACAGCTTCGCATTGGCTGCTTGCCTTTAGCACAAAAATCGTTTAACTCTGCAATGTGTACAATATGGTTTCTGACTTTATGATGTAACATGTAATCACATGTTGCCTAAACAGACATCTGCGGTGCTTATCCAAGTCTTCTCTCATGTTAAATCAGGTGCAAAATGGAATGGCTGTGTATGCAACATGGGGGAACCTCTCTACTATACTGAACCTGACGATATACCTGCAGCATCAGACAGTCACATCTAGATGTGACTGTGCAATGCTGTCAATGCTGTTACTTCTAATGGAGCTGTTAACCTGGTGAGCCTTACTCCCTGCTGTGTTTTGATGTTTGACTGCTTTTTTTCCCCTTCTTCTAAGAGACAACACTGAGCAAACGCACCCAAATGTTTTGTCTTCTTCTTTTTCTCCCCAGGTTTCTCTTAGAAAACTTCTACTTAGATGAGCATGTGCGTTATATCATGACCATCTACCCTGTGGTAATCCTGTGGTTAACAGGCACCCTGAGCAATTCTGGCTCTACTGAAAGTCCCATTTACATCTTTGCAGGTACTGTTTCAACCCTGAACTAAGGGAAATTAGCATCCTACATATTTTCCAATTTACTTCTTGGTGATTGATTAAATTTCTCTGTACACTGGTTATTGGTTTATAAAGATATTTGATCTTGTCTTTTCTCTGCAGCTGTGATCCTGCTTATTTCCTGCATCTTGTTTGTGGCTCGCATTGCCCTGGTCACATGGAAACACCACAAACGGCCATTTTACAATGACAGTGGACCCTTTATGTCACCAGTAGAAATTTCCTTGACGCAGAAAAAAATCTTTCTATGAATGAATGTTAGTATAAAATAGCCTATTCTTACAGGTGGGTAAAAAATGATTTTGTAAGACTCAAGTGTGTATTTGTGCAGGGCAGATTTTCCCTGGTGTTTTTTTTTTTTTTTTTTTTTTTTTTTTTTTCTTTTCAGCAGTATTTTTCAGAATGGCAATGTCAATTAGTTGAGTTGAAATTTACTATGGATATACTACAATGAATGTGTAAATACTGCAATTATATTTTAAAAATACTAAAACACTTTGCATTACTAACCCGATAGAAAAATTCAATGTACAGCTTAAAAAAAACAAATAAATAAAAAAATGACAATAAAGTTATGGTATTTCTTTGATTCATTGTAAGGACAAAAATCATTTAGTCTATAAAATGTCAGAAAAAGTTCAATTTACTTGTTTTGTCTGAGCAAAAGTCCAGACTCCAAAGATATTGAATTTACAATCTTATAGAGATCCCCTTAGACATCCCCTCTAGACTAAAAATATATGCTCTGAATAATGATTTGTGTCTAATATTTTTTCACAAAAAAAGTTAATTTACCTTGTTAAAATTCTTAAAATGACATCTCTTTCTTATCCTTCATTGAAAATCTTCATTTCAAAAGTTTAACTGCTGGACACTGGAGTCTTCAAGTTTCCACATCACACCTGTGTAAGTTGCATATTGGACCATGAAGGCTCCAAACTAGTTGTGATGTTACAAATCATGCTCATAAATACATGCCTGAAACTGAGATTTAAGGTGAGCACAGAGAAACTTCCCCCCTTCAGCAGATGAAGGGGATTGTCAGACTTTGCACATACATCATTCTGCACAGTGAAGCTTCAACATCCAAGGGAAGGAATAATAAGCAAAATTAATTGTTGAGCTAGAAACAAATATTGTTTGACATTTTTGCTTGATTAATAACTAAAATCAGCTGTCAAAATTGTTGATTTTTTTTGTGGATTGTCTAATTCATTAATCGGCTCGACATCTCCAATTTATCCCTGTGAAAAGTAATGTTGTCGACACAGTCAAAAACACTTTATCAATCTGGATGGTAAAACCCTTCTCTTGCTCTATTACATATACTCACATGACTTGTAATATCATCACTGGATCATAATTACCAGGCTTACAGGGCATTGAACATGTAATCACAGAGATGCCATAAAACAGTACATGCAGCAATCCAAAGTCCAAAATGTTAGATTGTGGTGGCAGTTGTTGTGCCTGACAGCGCTTAGAGCTGTAGTCAGACACTATGGCGAGAATCCAAATGTTTCTCCTCGCAGCGAAAAAGAGTGACCATGTAATGACACACGCTGTATGCGTTGCCCTGGCTGTCATTACTCAGCTGTGCTCAATAGTCTTCTGTAGTCTGGCAAAGGACAGCACCGTGCCCAACGGTAAGTGACATGACGTCTACTGAAAATTTTAAATCATACAATGATAACAGATGCTGTACTGAGAGCCGGAGATGATAGAATCTCAAGCTCTCAAGGTTTTGATAAACTGGTGCTATGCTCATAGTGATATATCACTGTGTGTGTGTTAGAATGACAAACAGAGCCAGATCGTATACTTTAAAAGAATAAAATGACTTTTTTCATTTTACTTGAAAAGTCACTACATTGAAAGCTTACTTTCAGCAAGCACAATTCAACTTTACTGTTTACTGTAATTCTTACTGAACAACCTTTGCCTTGCCAGTCATTATAAATTATGTACTTTTTGCAAGCTATTAGATTGGCCTGGATGGATGCCAATGAAGTTAAGGCCATACAGAAAAGACACACACACACACACACACACACACACACACACACACACACACACACACCTCAATCTTTACACCTTGATTGTTGATGTATTACCTGTGGTTACAGCTCTGTTTAAGACCTCATCCAGGAATGTGTCTGAGACCTTCCCCCTGGAGGTGACTATGGACTGGTGGTCAGAGAATAACTGGATTTTGACTGACATTTGGTCAATGGCTTGGCTCACGCATGCAATGGTCGGACTTTGTAAAAGGTAGCAAGGATGTAGTCTTTAAAATGTAATACAATGCCAGAATAAAGTGTGTTTTACCAGAGCTTCTGTGGTAACCCAAGGTGCTGTATGTGATCACAGTTGACTCTGTCTTTGTTCCATCTGTAGAAATGTCCTCGGTCCTGTGTCATGCAATCCGGAAATCCACTCTCCAGTCTTTTACCTGATGTGGGTCATGATTAACATTGCAAGAACCTACATTATCATTATGTGGGATGAACAGTGAGTTGTTCTTGTAGCATGCACAACTACAGCAAACACATAGTTACACACACACACACAAAGAAATATGTGCACAAGCGATCAAATTTGTTTTGGCTTTCTATAGCAATGTATTTGGAGCGGTCATGCTGACATGGTTTCTACCAGCCCTCAGCTTCTACATGCTCTACATGTCCTACTACAACCTCAACGAGTGCAAAGCCTGGCTAGCCATCAACAACCCTGATGAGATCGGGTGGATTCGTTACCTGGTGAGGCTACTTTTTTACCTAATAATCACTGCAGTAAAAGCTCAATTGCATTTGGTAATCATCAGGAAAGATGAGAGGTAAAAAAAAATGAAAGCCTCCTCAAATTCTTGTCAATTTTAAATGTGTATGTTTTATCATTTGTTGCAGACACAGAATGGGTTGGCACTATTTGCCTGGTGGACTCTCTTGAAAGCTGACGTGGGTCTTGGCATCGTGCTCAAGTACAAAGCTGGTCTACAGGACCCACTGGTCAGCACCATTGTCCTCACCGTAGTCCTCTTGTGCACTCTAACCTGGTAAGACTGGAGATTTAAAGGAATGCCTTCTATGTATTTTTAACTTAATGGAAAGATTTTATTTGAAAGAAATGTTTGAAAATGCATGTTACTCCCCTCAGGTTCATCATGCAGAGCTTCCTGTTCACCAAGTACATGCGCTACACATTCACCGTGTACGTCATTCTCATTCTGGGCCTGGGTGCAATGTTCACCAGAAGCTATCGCATTCATGACTTTGCTGCAAACACAGTCTATTGTGGTAAGATCTTACCCAAGAGTAGTAAATGTACATTTAAGTGTCATATTTGTGAAAGCTCATCATGGTTTTTATTATCTCCAGGGTTTCTTATGCTAATGATGACCATCATGAGCTCAGTCCATTTGATGTCTATATGTCTGTACAAACCTCCTGTCCTGGAGCCCTATGTGACATCTGAGAGCTGCCAGACAGTGTGCCAACCTGAAGGCAGGAGCCAACAAAAACGGCAGAACTGACATCATCAGGAAAGCTTTCAAGTTCATCTGGTAACAGCAAAACAATCAAATCTGGGTTCCCACAGGTTCTTGAAATCCTTGAAAGTTTGTGAATTTGAGGGGGGAAAAAATCAAGGCCTTGAAAGTTTTTGAAAGTTGACATAAATAGACATGGGTCATTGAAAGTGCTTGAATTCATATATTTTGTGCAATAATAGAATATTGTTTCGCTGTGCTGTGTTAGAGAAGGCCAGAGACCACATAGTCTGTGAGATTCTGTAAAGCCTGCTAGTTCTCATTATTAAAATTCTGTGTTATAACAGTAATTAACCTTGATCTATGACTCAAACTACGCCATGGTGGGTCCTTGAATTTGAGGGAATAGGGCCAGGAAAGTCCTTAAAAAGTCCTTGAATTTGATGTTTGAGAAGGTGTGGGAACCCTGTCAAATAAATAAATGTCTGTATCACGCAGTGGTCATTTGTTTTACTGTTACTATAACTGACACCTTACATAAATATGAGAGGAGTAAACATTTGCACATGTGCACCTTACATTAATCACCAAAGGAGGGCAGCATATATTCACACCACACTGATAAACTGAAATGACAAGAGGAGCTCTGTTCTACCAGAAGATGGCACAGTGGCTCAAGCCCTTTGACAGAAGGTCTCTGAGTTCAAGATTGAAAACCAAATTTTATTGGTAACAAAGACCCAAATCATCCAAAACAAACAAAAAGAAAATGATCCAGTGAGGCACAAACTATTTATGTGTTTTTGAGGCCAAGTTATTTGATTTCTGTTCAAAAGCATCAAATCCTAATACACACTTTAACCCTTAACACAAGCTGAATAAGAGTAGGGTTACAGAAAAACAACCAAACCATCAAATCTTTTTTCTTTTTACTTGTTATGATGAAATTTTCTGAATTAATGACCAAAAAAAGTTCATTTAAACCCCCTATACCCTCTCCCATTCCCTCTTTGTGTGTCTCACTGTGTCTATGACGTGGTAAGGCAGGCACAGATAATCACACATGCTCAAGTTTATAAGTGCCCTCTTTCTTGATGTGGCTTAAAGAATGGAATATCAAACACAACCGTTGGCTGTGGGGAAGAGCAGCACGACCTTTGATGAGGACGTTCAGCTGAATAGAACTGATGAAACCGCAGATGAAAGCAGCAGGGGAAAAAAAAAGACAATAGGGATACAATGAATGTGTCCTGGGATGGACATGTTGACCACACAGCTGAGCAAATTGGTTTCCATCTGCAGACTGCAAATTGAATACTAAATTGTCTTTTTCCTCTTATTTCCACATATTTCTACAGTAAGATGCAGAAACAGTATCTCAGACATCTTTTTGAATTTTTAGATTGACAATAATTGATTCATTCACAACAAACTGCATGGAAACCATAATGCTTTTCCGTGCTGTTGATAAAGTGTTATCTTGGCGTTTACAGACATTAGATTGCAAAAAATGGCTTCTGTAGTAGGTGGATGTCTGTGATAAACTCACATGGGCAATTTATTTGACTGCCTCATTTGGAGACATTTCTGCAGAAGGTTATTATCTCTGACTTCATAATGCAGAAGTGATTTGCTTTCAGGGTCGTTACTGAAAGAGGCAGAGCTAGAGTACACGGGAGTGGAAAATCTCTCATTACAAACCATATCACTGTAATTTTGTTTGGTGTATGTACTAAAATCAGTAATTCTGTTTCCAAAAACATAGATTTTGACATATTATACTTGTGGAAATGTAGGAATTACAGATCTGCCTGCAGTGAGGATGTTGCGGCTCAGTCATTATGATTTTCCATTGAAGTTTCATTTAAACTTCTTTTTCCGCTCATAAGAGAATATATGAAAGTTTTGTTTTAATTGGAGCTGAAACACTATTTTAAGGCATTTTTAAGTAACAACAGCAAACATTCACTGTTTTCAGCATTTTAAATGTGAATAAAAAAACCCCAAAATATTCAAGGTAATCCAGGGCTCTGGGAAACTGTGATGGGCATTTTGACATTTTAATTGGTAGATTGAAATAATCTGTGTTAATTGATAATGAAAATAATCTTTAATTGCTGCTCCAGATATAAGAAGTAATGGTGAACACATTACTGGATTAAAATAGGAAAGGGATGAATTGGAAGACTGCACTCACATACTCAAATGATCACAGTCAAAATGCTACATTGGCCCTTTTACAGTGAAATATCATAAGTAAACATATTTTCTGGGCTTTTATGGGAATAGGTTTCAACACAAGTAATCCTAACTCTGGTACAAAGTAACTTCCAGTTGAGTAAGATATTCTAGTAGTCTTTCAACCCTGACAACATAATGCATCGGCTTAGGTGATTAAAATTAGCAACGGCTTCACACCAGATTGGGCCCAATATTCTTACAATGAAGGTGGGAAAACTTGTCAGGAGCAGAAAATGAGATTCCCCACACACCATTTGCAAGACAGTATCAGATTGAACAAGTCCAATCAAATTTCCATTAGAATTTATTTTCAACTATCCCCTCCCCGGCAAAACACGTTTTTTTTTTTTTTTTAAATAAATACCTGTGTTCAGAGTAACTAATTTAAAGATATCATGGGTAGTGTGTTTTAAAGGTGGCTGCAAAGTCCATTAAATTGCTTCATGGATGTGACTCCTGCACATATTGCACTGTGATGTTATCACGTCTTTCCTCCAGAGTACTGAGACCAAATCCTCCCCGGAGCAAAACACTGGAGGAAATGGCAGACGTGAAGGGAGAAATGGAGGTGTTTTACTGTCTGGCAGCCTTTTAATTGTTTCTATACTCTCCAAAGGCCTTTTTCTCAGTAAGAGAAATAACCTAGATATGCAAATGTGCCTTCCCAATTAATTTAATTCATATAATTATGCAGAGAAAAGAGATTGGTTTGGAAAAAGAAGTCTTACCTTATGCCAAGTTGTCCTCCCACTCAAGCCCTCCTCACTCTGCAGGGTACAGCTAAATTAGCTTGGAATATTGAGGCATGCTCGGCTACGCAGGCGAGCATCAATTATAACTAACGTTTTAATGAGTGGTCTTCAGTCGTTTGGAATCAACAAACAGAGGGGTTGGTGGAGGTAATCAATACAAGTTGAGGTTTAAATGCATTGATTAAATGCATAAACATGACCTCGTGACCCCAGCTTTAGTGCTTTTACACGTTTTAATTTAAAATATAGAGCAGAATTTGTGCTTCATCAGATAGACTAAAGGACTGTTTGATTGGAAAATATTTTGAATTGACTGATAAACGTTCCTTCTTAACAACTGAATACTCGTCAAGAGACTCCTATCCTTTGTTCTTCGATCTCTTTATTATTTTATTCCGTTGTGTTTCTGACATGCTTACAGCTAAAAACACGGTTCCTATTCTAACATGTTGAGCATGTTTCCACAATGTGTGTTTTCTAGCATATTCCAGTGATTTTATATACATTTTTAAAAGATTAAAATTTATAATGGCAGTCTATGGGAGGAATGATAGACCTCGGTTGGAAAGTTGGAAACTCTTTGGAACTTAGAAACTCACCTGCTCGGACGTACGTTGGCCTACAGACCCCGTTCAAACTTTAAAACGTTCAGCAGACTTTCAATATTCAAAGTTGTGCTCTGTGTTGTGATACCTTTTGAACATTTTGAGCAATTTAAGTCCAAAGTGAGGGTTTTTACAGCAGTTTTCAGATCTCATCATGGTGTGATATGATCAGGCAGAAGGGAGAGCATTAGGTATTTTAGACCAGAAAACAAATTCAAAATGCATCTCACTCCCATAGTTTTAACTCTCCAAGCACATATCATACCTCATAATGTTGCCACAAGCCTCCTCTCTCTCAAAATGTAAATATATTTCCCATAGAAGTAACAGTTTTTGCAATCCAAACCTTAACTGATAGGGAACAGGCTCTCATTGACTACAATACAAACTGCAGGTGGTTCCTCCTGTTTCTTAAACTCTTCCTTCAAACACTTTTCAAAGGCATTAACAATCATTATCAGAGACTGCAACATCTCTTGTATAAACTACAGTATTTTTCCACATGAGCAACCAATTATTTCAGACTGACATGCATTTCCAACATCAGGCTGAAAACAGGAAAGGCATATTTTACATAGAAATGAAATGATAAGTTGATTATAGGAAAATGAATAAGCAACTATTTTGATAATCTATTGTGTGTTTTCAGTTACTTATAGGCAATAATTTCAAACATTCCCTCGTTACAGCTTCAATTTGTGAGATTTTGCTGCTTATCTTTGTCTTTGATGGTAGCAAATTAAATAGTTGGGGGTTTAGACTGTTGGTCTGACAAACAAACAACCTGAGGACATTACCTTGGGCTTTAGAAATTGTGATCGTCATTTTTCTGACATTTTATAGATCAAACAATTGATTGATTACAGAAAATAATCGGCAGATTAATTGATACTAAAAAAAAAAACACTGTTAGTTGCAGCCTTAATCTCATGAGTAATTAAATTAAAATGAAAAATGAAAACTAAAATGTAATGGCCGGATTTATTTTAGAGTCAACAATTATTAAAGAACCCAGAACACTTCTAAAAATTGTTGACAGCAACGCCTGTAAAGCTGAATGACAACACTTAATACTCACCCTTACTTTGCCCTTACTACTGGAACTGTATGTTTATGGAAATAATATGGTATAATAATGATAATGATATAATATAATTCCATTATCAGCACAATTCTCTATATTACATTATTATTATTATTATTATTATTATTATTATTATTATTATTATTATTATTATTATTATTATGTTATTATATACTATATAATTATATTCTACAAAATAACATTGGCAAAATTATATGTTTCTAAATGTTTTCTGTCATGTTTCCAGACTTTACAAACTTGCCACGGTTGTAAAATACTGACTTGCAGTATTACAAAGTGCTATGCAGTGTTTTGACATCTGATTAGTCTCAATATACATGGATCTATCCCTCAAACTGGACTTTTTGTATCATATTTCATCATCTCACCACTACCTGCAGCAACCTGCCCACACTAATACAGACCATTTTGATCTTAACCAGGCTCAGACAGACTTTCAGTCTGGTAATAGCTCAGTATAAAAAGCATTGCGTCTACATATTCTTGAATAATTCAATACAAATACACTACTCCTGATGCAGAGAAAATCTAATTTGAACATTAAACATACCTAAGATTGCTGTAGAAAGGGCAGCGTCACTCTGTAGTCAATTTGATCCTGCGGGAACAGATTTAACCAAAAATGTGAAATATTTTGTTTTACAGTTGTAATTCCTCCTCATTCCAGTTAACAAGAACTTCACAATGAAATGCTTAAGTGACTTTTTAAACACAAAATATAGCTATTTATTTGACTTACCAATACAGTAGCTGCTTTCTGGTGAGTCAGGTGATTTAGTCCTCTTTAGTCCTAGATGTGCACAAATATACATGAATATAAACTTTTGATTAGTTTACAAAACAACAGCCATGTAGAAACATCAAAAATGTAATATGGGCAGGGTTTGAAGTAGAGCTATTATGTTTAGTTCATTAATCTTTAAGTTGATTGAAAGAAAATTAATCAGCAATTATATTTTGATAATTGATAGTTGTTTCAATGTTTGTTTTTTTTTTAAAGAAAACTGCCAAAAATGTGCTGGTTCCAGCTTCTCAAATATGCAGATTTTCTGCTTTTCTCTATTTGATATCACTGTGAGTTGAACATCTTTTGATTTGGGACTGTTGGTCGGACCAAACAAGACATTTGAAGAAGTTACCTTGGGCTTCTTCAAATGCCACTAGAATGGGCATTTTTTTCTCTAATTTTTGTTTAAATTTTGTTTAATTTTTTTATAAACTAAACAATGAATTCATTAATCAAGAAAATAATCGCTAGTTGCAGCCCAAGTTTAAAGTTATTAGCAATTTAATTTATTTGGTCTTCAAAACAGATGTGAAACTGAAAATGTTTGCCTGCAACAACTGAAGAACTGAAATCCCTCATCTATAAATGTTTCAACTTAATGGCCAGTATCCACTTCAGATGAGGCAACCAGTCACTGGAGTAGTAGCGCTGGGGGAACCCTCGACTACATGGCTAATAAAATTAAACATTGAAGCACCATCACTATTTCAGCATACATCATACTGAGATTTCTTTGAAGCTCAAGGAACCTCAGCGCTCACGTTGAGCCTAGGAGGAAACATAAATGACAACAGATATAAGTTAACTTAAAATATATGAAGGATTTACTATACAAACATACAGTACGTTCAATAGTAACACAGTTCAATATTTACCAGTTCAGTCAAGCTGTTTATATCCACAACCAAACTATTTAGCTGAATTATTCCTGGTTAAAAAAAATGTTTTGACTATTTGAGTATCACATATATAAATTCTTAAGATCAGAAGAGGAAAGTAGTTCTAGGATTGTTTTATGTGAATAGTTTTTAGAGGCTCAGAAAAAGTGGGTGAGACCACATCATTTAGTCCTCATTACACTTTGTATTTTTTCCATAGTTGTCATTTGTTTATTTAGCCAGTTTAACATCTAGTATTGCATTGTTGTCACATAATATCCTTGGTTTTGTTGTGTTTAGCGTTGTTTTGTTACATTTACATCTGCATTTATGATTTAATCGAGACAGACAAGTACTTAAGGTCATTTATTGTTTATTGATTTAAGTCCTGAGTTTCTTAAGTTACAGATTAGCTTGGGTTGTAACTTACAATACTCATCATGCTTTCAGGAGACAAAAGGGAAGGCACTGAAGCACTTCCTGATTTTAAGCTCTCGCTGACATCACCAGTGATGTCATGGGTTAGACCAATTTATTTTATCAATTTTATTTTATTTAGTTAAATGTTTGGTTTTGTATTTATGTTGGTAAGGACTATGCTGTGGTTGATGTGTGTGTAAACAATGTTAACTGATATGTCAACCTGTCATATACCAGTTGTTGATATAAGGGAAGGGACCCCCTGCTAGAAATATGGTTCTGCCTATATAGATTGGAGGGCCTATTTAATGGGAGAGTTGTTGGTTTGAGAAAGAGCAGAAATGAAAGAGGATGTCAGTATATCAGTGATAAGATAAGTTTTAGTTGCTTGATTTCATTTCCTTTTTGGAGAAACTTGTTTTTGGATAAACTGGTGAGAATACATCACCCTTTTTGGTCATTCAACAAGTCTCAGTCTCTCTTATCACCTTCCTTGACACTCTGGCAATGTTTCCTCACAGGTAAAACTTTATTTTACAATAAAACAGCAAACAATTGTAAAAGGCCAGAAAGTGTTGCAGATATATGTTTCTTTTAGAAACTTTGTTTAAGTGCCAAAACATGCATCTTCTTCAGGAGATGTATGCTATTACTTTTCTTTTTTCTAGTGTACTACAGTGATTTTATCGCATTTTTAAAATATATTCAATTTTATAACGACAGTCTATGGGAGGAAATGATCCATCTCAGTTTGAATGTTGGAATCTCAACTGTGCTAAAGTGGACAGGTGTCCCATGTGGAAATGCTTAACATATTAAAACATAGTACCAATAGAGCCACCATATGGTCAGTTATTATGTTTTACATTTGGGCTAATAACTCATGAACTGTGAGACGTAGTAAAACCATATTTGCAGATTGTGTTCCTTGGATGAAGTTGATTTGACTGATATAGGCCACGCCCATTTTTGCCAATAGGATTTTTCCACCGTTTGGGGTTTTTTGGTGAACACATTTTTTTGCTTCTTCTGGCACATATTTCCTCTAATCTTCACCAAACTTAGTACATACAATATTTAGATGACCTCAAACAAAGATTATGAGTTTGTTTTTGGGTAACACTTACCGTTTGTCTGTAATTGGTTACCAATATTTTGAAGACATGGCCTGATGCACTTGATTGGCCATAACTCGTCAATGCTGAATTTGATAGCAACCAAATTTGGATTGTTATACTTACAGCTGCACTGCACAAGTGTGTAACTTCTGATACAATTCTGCCCACAGGGGCGCTACAGTAACAATATAATATGATATTCTACAATTCTTTTGTCTATAATGAAATTAAACTTGGTACACAAGTTCTCATGAGAATGTGCAGACATATTGAAGCAGGGCACCAATAGCGCCACCTTGTGGCCATTAATAAAACACCACCATGCTACTTATTAACTGCCATATCTCTTAAATATAATAGGTAGGTGACACTACAAGATTTAAAAAATTATTGCTGGAGCAGCAGCTTACAGCAGCAGCAGCAGCTCTCTACAACTGTAAAATGTTGGCAAAGGTGCCAAGGTCTGCTTGGATCAAATCAATAGGTGAGTTCCTTTTTTCTTTGATTGGTAGAATGGGCAAAATACAAAACATTTCAACTCAATCAATTTGAATTGTGCTATATGCCCTTTCTTCTGTCATGATAATGATTTGCTAACATGCCATCTGATCACAACAAACAAAATAAGCTAGTTTACTTGTATATATTTTTATATTAAGCCTGAGATCTATTCTTTGAGGTTCTTTCTGACTTATTAACCAACCTTGATGATTTGGAGTTTTTGCTCAAATTGTTTTCTTGGAATGAATTTTATTCCGATTAAATGCGAAAAGCAATGGACTTCAATTAAGTTTTGAAATCAGTCTTGCAACTAGCTACATCTGTACTGTTGCTAAAATAATGTCTTGTTGCAGTGACAAGTCACCTTTTCTGAGGGTGGAGCACGACTTGTGATTGTGATGCTCCAAATTACATGGTGAGTTTCAGTTTACTTAGTCTTATATGCCAACGTGTCCAAATGACGTAATTGTATTTAGATGATGTCCCATTGCTGTCTGTGAAGTAGTGTGTACCACTTTGTAACTGATGAAATCGTTTTCTTTCATGCCTAAGTACTAGTGGATTTAGTACTACAGTATGAAACACATCAGCAATTTACAGCAATATCCCTAATTTACTCCTTTTAGGGATGCAACACTGAAGAATAGATGTTAGCATTATTATTATTATTGTTTTTATTTTTATTATCATTATTATCTTAATAAATAAAACATGTTTTCACACCCTCTCTGAACACACTCAGTTCGTGTGTGTTGAGTCTACTAAGGAAACTAATGGACTTTTGAGTGGGACTTCATATATGTCAGTAAACCCTCTCATCCACCCACACAATCACTTCTTCTCTTAGCTACATTTTTCAGTTACTCACTGAGTTATTCTTGGTCACTCACTCACATTCTCAGTCATTCACTTGCTCACTCACTACAAACCCTTATAAATACACACTTAACTTGGACAGTTAGGTTACAAGTTGCATTAGAGGAGCATGTTAATACTTTTGTAATGTTTTATGTCTTTAGTTGTGTTCAGACAGATTTTACTACTTGTTTAAGTACTTTTTAAATGACTGAAATTTAAGTTTAATTACGTGAATGAGCTCTGTGCTGTTTTTTTTTTTTTTTTTTTGATTACTTTCTAATTTTGTACAAATGTTTAGCATCTTCATTTAAAATGTTAAGAAAGTGAGACATGGTTTGAAAGAAACACCTTATATTTCCCATACAGAGTAACAGTTTTTGTAATCTAAACCTTAATTGATAGGGAGCACACTGTCCAGCTCATTGACTGCAATATAAACTACAGGTGGTCCCTCCTGTTTCTTAAACTTACAGATTGTCTCTTCCCTCAAACACTGTGTACAGATATGATATATCCTCATTCTCATCTAATCCTGCTGCCACTAATGATGTACAAATCTCTGGGCTACAAGCTTTAGTTTTGGGCAAATCAATTTCTCCTCAACAAAATGGGAACTTTTTCATAACATGTCAGGGATAGTCGTCTGGCTCAGTGGTTTAAGCACTGTCTTCATGGTCAGCTTTCCTATGATGATGATCTGCTGATTGAGATTCTCTCTCTCTCTCTCTCTCTCTCTCTCTGTCTCTCTCTCTCTCTCTCTCTCTCTCTCTCTCCCTTAGCTGTAAATACATTCAAATCTTTGGTGGCTTCAGGTTTCATTCACAATTCAAAACTGCCACACACACACACACACACACACACACACACACACACACACACACACACACACACACACACACACACACACACACACACCGAAACAATACATAGAAAGACACACTACATACTGACATGTACAAACACACACAACCCCCCCTCCTTGTCACCTTGTCTCCTCTCTTCAAATTCAGTTGTTTAGAAGCAATGTTAGCTTATTTGAATATACTTCCCAGCATGCATTGCAGTGGTCTAGAAAACCTTTTGTCTGGACAATTTACATGATTGAGGCTATTATGTGTCTTTGTAAACATTGTGTTAGAGGAGTCAGATAGTTTTCTCTCTGATCAACATTAAAACCATTCAAACCATGATGAAGACAGATATGCATGTTACTCACTTGCTGCATACTGTTTCATTTCTCATTTTTATACAATCTCACCTGTAAGCAGCTCTACAATACTGAGAAATAGCTGCAGCAGATGGCAGTAGCTGCAGTTATCAGCTAGCAGCAATCACATGCATTTTCCTCAGGAAAAGTACATTCTAGTTACTTGAGATTCATATAGCAATCTGTCAGGACCAGAATAAGTAATTCTTCTTTTTCTTTGGCACACTCTATTATATTTTCTGAGGAACGCCATTGTTTTGGAGAGGATTTTAAACATAACTAAAAGAAGATAATGTGTTTCACATACTGCAGGATTTATTAAAAAACAAAAAGGTAACACATATTTAGAAATCAGAACTGTCATGTTAACCCTTCTTGTCTTGTTTGAAAGTAAAGTCCTAATTGAATTCATAAATAAACTATGTGTGGAAAAAAATATAAGCATAACACAAATAACAATAATATTTTTCCCCTAAGACAAATGTCTATAAATCATTAAGTAACCAGACTTTAATCAGTGATTCAAGGTGATTCAACACTTTATTATATATTTTAGATTTTAAAAAAATTCAAATTTCTCAACAGTATTATACAGAGTTTAAATAGTGTCATGACTTACAATATAACAAGTGCATCGGATGCATGCTCAGATGAATGGGTTTTGAATTCTAATGCCTTTCTACATTTTATTCAAAATCCTTCTCATTGTTCATGCATTTGTAAACACCTGATAGAGAAACAACAACAACGTGCAGAAGGTTGACATACTGGTTTTTGCTGGGAGCAAACAAACTTCAAGAATCCTTAGTATTACAACAGTGGCACCCTGATGCCAATTAGCTTTGTGAGACAATTAGAAAATATGTAAATGTTCTGAATTAATTAATCCAGTGACACAGTTACACTAATTAGCTGGTAATCCCTGACTCCTATTCCTCCATATTTAAGACAAACCCCCCTCAGTCCAGATATGGGGACAGCAGAAACCAAATAGTGAAATCTGTAGAAATAATTATGACTTTAAATGGATGATTTTTTTTTTCAAACTAGATCTGACTAATTAGTGGTGGCATTTTTATATGTCAGTACAGATGAGCATTGACAGATTTAGTCTTCTAGGACGGAGGCAAACCAACAAGGAACTTGTTGATGTTAATCAAAAATATATATACTTTAATTTACAGTACTAATTAAGAGAGGTAATAATTATAATGAACGCATTTCTCTAGTGGTCTGTAAATGACTTTAAAAAGATAGAAATACAATTCAATGCCACATGTTGGAACCAGACTGAAGAGCTGAACAGCTGATGAAGTTTTCAGACTCGAACGAATGAACAAACTGTCAGATGACTACAGCTGCTTTACACATCTGTGTTTTTTGCCTCAGTTGCTTATTGTCACTTTACTTGTACTGACATCTGCACACAAGGGACACCCCAAGTATTTATTAGTTACAAGGAGTAAAACGCAGTGTGTGAAAACAGTGATATAACTGTCAAGTCTCAACTTACTCAAGTGACATCACTCCGGTATCTTATCTCAGACTTGAAGACGACATATTTTTAGCAGAAAACATTATAAACGCATTATAAACTAAAAAGATGTGGGTCTTTACCAGGTAAAGATGATCTAACAAAAGATTGCATTATGGGAAATGTAGGACTCAGTGTTTTTAGAGCTTCACCCATATTAGGGTCTAAAAAGTAAGTCTATTTCTGCCTTTGCTGGTTATATTTTGACCGTTATTTCATGAATATGCATGAATAAATATATTTTTATGAAGTGTCAATGGTGCCCAGTTCACATGGGCTTACAAGACATTACTTATGTTACCTACAGAGGGAAGATAAAACAAAAGGAAGGCAAGCAAATGGTATTGTGCACATACTGTATGTGTCAAACACTACATTAATCATGTCAAGCAGGCTGGGATTTTCATGAAAAGCTTATCTGTAAGATCATGATAAAATTGATATTCTCATTATTATTTATTAACCTGTTTCTTGCAATTCCCCAATTTTATGGAAGTACAATACTAAATTGCTGGAGTACTTGAGTCCCAGAACCTCAGTGTGTTGTCTAGAGTTGAATCCTCTGCTTCACTGAACTGCTACATTACTGGATCATTCTGGAGCAAGTCTGTGGTTAACACTTGTAGTGTGTTTATGTTTTACTGGTTCACTGTCAGTCTTGCCTGCACTAAATGTCCTTGTTTGCACTGAGTTTGTCAATCCTGTATTGTGTAACTGTCTTAAAATCTGTCAACACAAATTAATGAAGGCTGTTTCCTTCTACGTTCATTGTACTCCGTGAACAAAGCAATTCTGGTGCTGAAATGTAAGATTTGAAAAACAACATGTGCACCCAGGGGTTTAGGAGGGGCATGTTGACAAGATACAGAGACAAAAATGCCTGCAAAAAAAAAAAAAAAAAAAAAAAGATGGCTTGTGCTTGAAATGCTGCAAAATACTAGGAGCATTTTGAGAGTGCTGCCTAGTTTTAAACTTGATTCTGAAATATTGAAATACTGTCAAAATACAAGGACTCTTCTTGCACAACACAGATAAACAGCACTTTCACTTATTTGTGCGTGACTCATCAATCAGCATCTCCCTGATTTGCTTTCACGGCAAACAGACCTAAAATTGCTAATAATGTGGAAGCTGACATGATGATTGAATGCCAAATTGAGAGATAATAACTGCTTCTGTAGCTTTTTATCAAATGTCAAATTATGTGTTAGTTACTGAGCTTTAGAGTTGTTGGTAGGTGGATTTCTTCACCTTTGGACAGAACTAGGCTTCTACTTTCTCCTTGTTTCCAGTGTTTATGCTAAGCTAAGATAACCATCTGCCGGCTGTAGCTTCATACTCAGCGGACATTTATAAGAATATCAGATGACCATGCTGCTGAGTGTATCAGCACCATAAACCATAAAACAGACACTCAGCGGTTCAGATATAATAATGATACAGAGAACAGATGTCACATAGAACTATTGCTTTGAGTTGAGATATTTATCTAATTCTCAACTGAGTGTGAATTGCAAAAAGAAAATGTGAATGTGTGAGTTTATGTGAAGCGAGAGAGATAATTATCCGAATGGGCTGTGGGAATTATAGCCATGTTTACATCCCTGAAGCCAATATATAATATTTCCCTCTACTACCCCTGCTTGCAGTAAGCCTGCAGGCAACTCCAATAAACAATGAAAATAACCTAGAGGGAAAGATCATGCCACAAATCCAAATCAGTTAATACATTTAAGGATATTCATATTTCACCACTATGCAAAAATGAAAGCATTAAAGCATTAAAATTCACATGCCAAACAGCAAACAAAAAAACAAAAACAAAAAAGCTGGCTAAATCCTTCAGACATCAACAGCCAGCAGCATAATGTTTGTTGACCAAGCACACAGACACTGACTGAACAGAGCCAAGACATCAACTCACAAGGAGAATGTTAGCACAAGCAGCCAGCACTTACCTTGTAAAGCGGTGATAGCATCTCAGTGGTACCAAACTGCCACAGCAGGGACAGGAAGACTGTCCTTCCAGCTTGAAGTGTGCCTTTACGACAAATCAAGACAATAATTATTCCTCCACAGAACCTTCTAGAATCTTCCTTGAACTGTTGACAAGCATTCTAATTCTAGAATTATTTCTTCTTAACTTTAAGTTATTGAATCATAATGAGAATTCTACTGACTGAAATGAATGTGTCACGCTCACTGTAAAAAAAATCTCATATATCAAAGTGTTTTAACATACAAAAAAATGAATTTAAATGTCAAGGGAAATATTACATCAGCTGGGAGGAAGTGGTATCTGTTTATGAGCTGGAGAATATGGTAAATAGCACTTTATATGAGCAAATGATATTTTTGAAATAGTGCTGCAAGCTGAGTCGGTGTAGCACGGTGTTTCATTTCCAATTCTGTCTTATATTGGATCAAATGACAATAAAGGAAGGACTGGGGTGATGAAACTATGGACTTCTGGTTGTTTTCAGGATCCAAACCTGAGCTACTAGTTAGTCTAAGAAAGAAGTCAACCGCCTCCCTAAATTAGATGTGTCACTACTGACTTCATATTAAGCCTACCGACAGAAAGGCAAAGCAAAAAAGCTCAGACACAGAAAATAGGACAGTATACGCTCATTGTATACTTTCTGACAAGGGATCAATTTCAAGCATCTGACTCACCCCAAAGGTCCAGGGTCTCTGATTGCAGCAAATTACAGATTAAAGGGCCCTCCATACTGTTACACAAGTGCTCCTGACGCACTGGCTGGTGTCTGAGATGATATGTGATCCACGGCGCACAGAGTTGGGTCGGGGTGTGTGTGAGAATGTGTGTGTTTTGGGGAGGGGGGTAGGGGAGGGGGGCCTCTATTCCTTCCCTGTATTGTTTATTTGTCACTGAGCAAGGTGACAGGAGGATTTGGTGAAGGCAGCTAAGGCACATGAAAAGGAAGAAATCAACTTGCTCTGACAGCAAACCGTATATTCATGTGTTCTACTGAAAACAAAGATGTTAACAGATTTGGAAAGCTATGACAACCTCATAGTGCAAATTCAAAGAGCCTCCTGGCTGCAGTGGATCAATATTAGATGAGTTATTGTAATGCTAAGCCACAGTTCCCCATTTTCGCACTTGAAAATACTAATGTCATTTTAAAGAAATATGAAGCTTCAGGTTGTTTTACCTTGGCCAGTCCCTAGGTGCAGTAGATGGATAGTTCCTCTCAGGGTTTACTGGCATATGACCTTGAGTGCTTTATTAATTTCCTTATTTTTTTAGGACAATACCTCAGGCTATTCACCTAAGAGATGAGTCAAGGGATCACTTGAGGCTTAAGATCTGAAATGAGACAATTTCCAGTTAAAAAGACTTCAATAGTTCATTAACTGTTTCAATTAAAATTCTTATTGAAGAATAATTAAATTAAAATGATCCAATTATCTGTATTGTTTTATATGTAAGTTACACTTTTTCAATTATTCAAAGGATAGTCATTATTTAAGGCATTTAGTGACAGGAGTCTGCTTCAAATCCAATCAGGGGAGAATTATTTTAACTTTACAAATTGAAAAAAGAAAAATAAAGCATCTTTCCACTAAATCTAATGTATTTAATGGCAAGTAACAAAAGCGGTGCTTTAAAAAGATAAATGCAAAAGAGATTATTGTGCAGAATAATTCTACTGTGAAGTTTGGATGCTTTGAAAAGTGCTTTACACTAACTGGCATTTAACCACTTCAATTAAAGTATTCATGAGGATGATAAATTCATCTGGAACAATTAGATTCTCCCTGGAGAGTATAAATTGGAGACTGGGTTCATTTTAAGATAAAACACATGTGGATTCATAAGTGACCAAAGATTCACAATTCATGCACCGTCGCATTGTGTTTTGAAAAGCACTGCGCTCAATGTGTCATCTTTGGAAAGTGTGAATAAGACTGAATATATTTCATCTGGATTGTGTTCATCAAAATGGTTGAATAAAGAAGCTGTATCCAGAAAAGGCTTACAGAGTATCATTTACGTAATCTTATATTATCTACCCGGATATACTTTAAATTGGGAGATATCAGTAGCAACAGAGAGGGAAAGAGCAATTTAAAGACTTATTTATTCCTTTGAAAATAGATAGTAAAGCACGTGTGGGTCAAATTGCTTGTGTGAGGAATCATAAATAAACAAGAGCTGGGAGACAAAGTAATGACTGATGATGATGTTGACAGCAACACATAGCCTTTCATTAGTAATCTGGCCATTCTTCTTATGTTACTCTGACAAAAATGTCTTTGGAGAAAAGAAAACAAGAGCTCCATTCTGTCATTTACAGCAGTTTGAAATTCTAGTAACATACGTAACAGGCTCCTATAGTATTCCCAGTCTTGGCAAGTTCACAGCACCACAAGGGGTCAGAGCAATTTATCAAGATGATTGCTGTACAATAAGGACACCTCTGCCCCCAGTATTATGTGCAACACCTAAAAATCAGCCGGACATTTCAGGGGAGATGATGAAAGACTGTGTGTGTCAATAACAAGTTAAAATAATTAATCAAGAAGACTTTTGATTGAGAGGGGTGTTAGTGACAAAGAATCAAAACTTAATCAATTAAAAAAGAAATGTGTCGGTTATTTGGGACTACAATATAAAGTTACATACAGCTGGAAGACACAGATAAGCTACTGTATAAGAAAAATGAGAAGTACTGTAATATAAAGTGCTTGCATAATGATAAAAACTGTAAGGCAAAATTGTTTAACTTGTGAAGATTCTTTTCAAAAGATGCTTTTTCAATAATATTTTAAAACTAGACACACAATATTCTTGAATAATGTGTTGAAGGAGTCATTGCTCATTGCTTGATATATGATAGTACGTTGGATTGAGTTTGTTCTATTCCTGGGAGATATAAACTGCCCTCCTGCTGCATATCTAATAAATTATTATGTGTATCAATTCAAAAAGTTGACATTTTGTACAAAATATATGTTTTTTTTTTAACCGTCAAGCCAGGAGAGTCTTTCATGAATAACAACATTTATCTATAATTGACAGTGAAGAACCATGCAAGCTTATCTGCAGAAGTAGCAGCCCATACTGCTGGACAGTAATCAACATGGAATAAAACCAAGGTTTGAGTCATTTTATTGCTTATCTCAAAGATTTTGAAAACCTCTTTACAGCAAGACCATTTTCCAAGATCATTTTAGTGGGTATTTAAGGCTGTAATTCACTGTGAAATTATTACATTTAAAGTTTACGCATTTGTGCTAAAATTAAGTCAGAGAAAAGACTAAATTGATCAATTTAAGGTTTCCTCTTAATAAATACATATTTATGCAAGGGAATAAGTGTCCAAATGAACAGAAAAACACAACTTGTTATCCAATAAAACAACACTGCAGAATACCAGTAGTGAAAAGTAATTAAGTACTATACCCAAGTACAATTTTTAGGTACTTGTACTTTATACTTCTAGTCCACTACATTTCAGAGGGAAATATTATACTTTTTATTCCACTATCTTTATTTAACAGCTATAGCTACTTCTCAGATTAAGATTTTACATTAAAAATATATAATAAGATTATAAGACACAGTGCATTGTTAAGATAAAAAACAGCATCTAGTCAGAGCCCCTTGTCATGTTTCTACCAAAGAGACATTTCCCTAATAAACATCTCAGGTAGCTCCACTTAAATAATTATGTCACAAAAAGAAAAGATTAGAGAAAAGTAAATGAATACAACTTTGTGTAGCAGAACGTTGTTGTTCCTTCTTTCCTACCCCATAAATCATCTCACAACCCCTCATTTTTATTGCATGACCTCTAGGTTGGGAACCACAGGACTAAACTACCACAAGGTCCATTTTTCTGCAGAATAAGTACTCGTGCTTCTAATACTTTCGGTACATTTTGCTGTTCATTCTTCTGTACTTTTGATTGTAATGGGGGATTTTTTGCATAATTGTATTCGTGCTCTCAAAACACTTGTTCCACCACTGGAGATTAAACTACAACCATAATCACACTGAATCACAAAACTTATATTTTCTGCTGTATTAGATTGCTGAATTTCATATGCAGGTAAGCAAACATACTGTTAAAGTAACATGGTGTACTGCAGAGTATGGTCTGTATCTAAGGTCATTGTCACATTGAGTCAACCTTAAAAAATATACTTTTTGAGTTGAGAGCATCACTCATGTGCAGGATTCACAGCTCTCAGTGTACTCTGCCAACAGCCGATCAAAGAGGACACAGCTCCTCCATCTTCACCATTTATCAAATCACTCCGTCTTTTCCTTCATCTACTGGGCCAGTGCTGCTTGCCTCAGCACATCGCAGCCTAACACCTTGCCCGTCTGAACCTACCCCTGCCTCACCAGCTACTGGCACACACCGATGCTGTAATTAGGTGTGAGTGGTACAGTGCAGACAGATATCATTAGCTTTCAGGGGCAGATGACAGTATCAACCTTGTCTGTAGTATAGAGGAAGAAGTTTAGACTTTTATCTTCTACAACATATTTTACCTGTCATGTTTTTTACTGACACCATAGAAACTCTGTTGTTTGGATAACCTCTCGATGTAAAGGGCAAAATGCAGGCTTTGCTACTGCAGCAAAAAATATATTATTAATCATAAATAAATAAAGACGAAAATGTTGTACCCACTGAACATCAAGGAGGTGTGGCGCTACAATTCTATATTATATATTCCACACACATGAACCATTGAACTCTCATGACACTGCTTCAGCAAAGAAGTTTAGGTTTTACCATGTACAACATGGTTAGATTCTCATCATGGGTTCATATGAGGAAACAGAATGAAACCCTTGTGCTTCTCTGTGTTTAATCACTCATTGCACTATTACTGCAAACCAGGCACCCTGCAGGCCCATGCCGAAGAGCTGCTGAATTTATGTGGCAGGTTTACTAGCAAAGTCCCTGATCTCAGACCACATCACATTTTTCCTCTCCGGTCATTTTCCAGGACCTACGACGCAAAGTTATAGTTGCTGACAGCATTAAATTCTGGGAGTAATAGGAATAATTGATGACTGGCTATTTATGGTGATCAGACCAGTCTAGCAGGACAAGGTCAGAGATGTGATTTACAGTAATGTGCCCAGAAAGGAAAAGAAAAAGAGAAAAGATCCCTTTGCCTTGCACAGAGCAAGTGTGATGTCCACATTTCAGGTTTTCTTGAGTCTGAGCAAGGTGAGTCACAGCTGCTCGAAACAGGACACAGCATGATTTTCCCGGTGACAGAATTAAATGTTAAGCTTGATTAGAGCTTTTTTTTTCACAAACCAGGACTACACTGTATGGTATGAGTCCTTCCACTGTTTTCATGTAAGCCTACTACAGTGTACTTTTCATCAACTCTGGACACTAAACAGCTAAACAGCTGGAAGTGCAAGTATGTCATCTGTTTTAATAAGGAGCACTTTGCAGTGACACTTTAAGCAGGTTGCATTAATGCCTTCATGACCCTATAATTAGCAAGACACAATTTTGCAAAGCAGGTTATTCTGCAGTAACAGCAGAAGCGACTACTGAGCTGATTTGATTTTGTGCATCAGGATCACCTGTATGAGGGAGTTAAGGTAGTGTGGGGGGGGTTGAGGAGGGACTCTGGTGGGAAGGTTATATGGAGGGATAGGGGAGGGCACTACAGCTACTCACATGTTATCCTTGAGCAGGGGATGATGTGATGAAAGCCAAGTGCGCCTATACATGTGCGCAGCTGCATATTTCACGGTTAGTTGAGGAATCTACTTATACCCTTTGAGTAGGTGTTTCAAACAAATCCTGTGGATTAGGGGGAAGTGGGTGTTAGCACAAGCAATAGGTAGATAAACTATCATTGTACCCTCCACGGCTGCTGAAGTAAAGAGTGCTGTGACATGTACGCTGCAGTAGAGGTTGAAAAGCCAGTGCATGCTGTGTATTTTAACCTTGGAACAACTGTATTGTAGGTTGTGCTGCAACAAACAGGCTGTTCTCTCTATAATGGTAATAAACAAGCATCCCATGGTGCTGTCCATGGTGCTGAAACCACAACTTTTGTACGGGTTCCCATTTGTTATCAGTTACTATAAGGACTTATAGTGTGAGTGTGATACTAAATACTATGATCAGGGCATTGCTCTGTATTGTTGCTCTATTATATTACAGGGCAGTTGAATGTCAGTGACCTTCACAGTAACTGTCTGACATTATAAAGTCTGGATCATCTGGATTATCCATCCCTGGTCTTCATGTAGCTACACGTCTGCTGTCTGGGAAGTTAATCAACATTAAATTGAATTAATTTTGTCTCCCAAAAAGAAAACATCTTTAGAACAGATTCTTAATGGACAAATTGTTTGCTTAACAGTCACAGAGTGTTCTCTTGTTCTCCTTGCAGGAAGCCACTGGCGCAGATGATGATTTCATTAAATTAACTATCCTGAGAGGATTTTCTCAGGACATTTTCACGGGACAAAGGAAAAAGTGTTGCAAGGGATATTCCAGATACAGCCCATAGAAGAGAAACTTGATTTCAAGTTATCCTGCCAACAAATGAGATTTGAATGAATTTGCGCGAAGATCTTGATTAATCACGCTGGCGGGAGATGGGAGAAATGCCAGGGGAGTTTTCATAGGTGAGATGGCTGCATGGCAGTATCGTTTATCATAAAGCAGCAGGATCCGTGTCTCCTCAAGCCACCTCTGATCACTGCAGAATGAGAGTAATTAATAAAGAGGGAATGTTTTCTGAGCAGCACGGACACTGACAAGACAGAGACATTGTCTCCTTTCACACTGCACGCCTCTGAATAGCAAGCTGCGAAAAGCACGCCCCAAAACACACACACATACACACACACGTCTCCCACATGCTTAGAAAACGCAGTGTTTATTACTCGATTTGGACTCAGTTCCCCCTTCCGACCACTGTGGTTTATTCCAGCGCCTCTGTATCCTCAGTGCGAGGTGTGTTCCTGCTGTCATCCACACTGAAGCCAGGCGGTTCAAACACTCTGACAGACCACCAAAGTGAATTTTGATGGAGAGACTAAAACCTAGCAGAGATCTTCTGGCGCCGGACTGATTGATGCCGAACTGTTAATGGGGTGAGTTGTTCTCCGATAAAGAATCGTTGCCGCCGAGTTTTCTTTTTTCTTGCAAGAAATAGCGTTTCTAAATGAAGATTCAAAAGTAAGGTTGTGTTTCTGAGAGGATGTGTAACAAGTGTCTTGGCTGATTATCAGGTGTGAACAGGAATCAGGTGCAGACAGGTGACCTCATGGGACAAGAGAGCACCACAGGGAATTCTGAATATGTAAATGCCAAAGTTATTATTGTGGAGAATATCATTTTTGCTCAATCTCTTAGATATTGGGGTTTCAATTATAAAGCACTTGTGCATGTTTTATTTATTTATTTATTTATTTATTTTCCAGTGGAGCATGCTTTAAAAATCTTTTACACATTCATTGCACTGGTTTGAAAACGTGTTCCACCAAACCCAAGACCAAGTGCTCCTTTCAGCTGTAAATGTCAACCACTGAAGCCACTGAAGCCTCAGAGAAACTCTCCTTGGAGAGAATTGTGTGACAAATGATCGTATAAACGTTTCAGAATGAAGAGCTTCATACTATGCTATTCAGATTATAGCTGTTACAATAACAAGGTTGTGATAGCATGTTTTTGCATAAAGATGAGATGAAACTGAGATGTCAGAAAACTTTTGCCTGAATCTGCAGCTCACAGCCATTAACACCTTGTTCGAAATTGCTTTTTTTTATCAGCACACTGATTGCATAAAAGGGGACAGCAAATTAATAAATTATGAAGAGAAGAATTTGTAGGACAAATTACTTTTTTTCCTTTGAGCAAAGAAAACACATGCAAAACACATTCATCTAAGTTTGTGGCTAGCTATGAAATAATGAAACGTCTTGATTTCTGCAGCATCTGGTGCTTGTGAAGCTCAGAAAGGAATATGATTGCTAATTAATTTGCTCATTTTCAAATTATGGGAATATATATGTGGTTTGGAAATATGTCCTTGCTGCAGCTCTGTCAGGAGTATGAAAAGTGTTCACTCTTCCCCTCTGTCTTAATACTAGCAATAAAATGTAAAAAAAAAAAAAAAAAAGCACAGACCTTATGATACGTAATGAGATGTTAATCATGCTCTGTCCCCATTTAATTCCTAACAGTTAACTAAAATCCCCACAAGGCTCTCAAGCAAATACGCCCAGTGAACCAGCTGTCTGTTGCAAGTCTAAAGAAGACACTGACTGACCTGAATTGACACTTTACCCGCACAGCTGTCTAAAAAAACAGTGTCAAATGTATTCAGTTATTATCATTTCACACTAGGGACCGTGATTGCTGTCCTCCTGTCGATCAGTGTCTCCCTCCATGCTCCTCTCACATATGCATATATACATTTGCATGTGTTTCTCTTTCTTTCACAGAGTGAATGGCAGCCGCTGTTTGAAACACCTGGTCTGTGATGTCAGCACAGAAATTGTAAGATTGCTTTGCTGAATGCCGCATGTTTGATTGTCTGTTTTCTTCATAACTGTTGTTCAATTTCATGGCTATTAGGCTAGTTAATAGGTGCGGGGAGAAGAGAGAGCAGAGGGCCTATTGGTGTGCTTGGTTGGACCCTTTGATTAGAGGGCATGGTTTGTGATGCTAAGAGACAGTGTCACATGTCACAGAAATACACTGCTTGACAGCGACATGGCTCATACTGTTATTACCCATCGGGCTTTATTGATGAGGCAAGTGATTGATAACAAGCAGATCAATCTGACAGTGGGTATAAAAACATAAATAAATGAAGCATTTCATGAGGAACCTTGTGGTATATTTTTGTGTGTTTTTTTCCTGCACAAAAACCAACATGTCCTTGGAAATTCAAGAAATGTCTGATTTTTTTTTGAAGATTTATTCATCAGATTAATGTAATACAGCCCAAAGTAATGCTATTAGAGGCCACACAGGCATAAGAATATGATCCTATTGATTAAATTCTGTGATTTCGAGCACACCCAATTAGGGCCAATTATTTAATCCAAATTATATGCATCAGCCACACTCATTATGGATGCTTGCACTGTGAAAGAGGTCTGGGAAAAACCTGAGCGAGTCATCCATTACCCCTCATGACAGTGTCACAGGAAAAGCCATGCAAAATGAATGATTAGATTTGATATTCAAGATTATAGGTAAAACTCCACTTTAAAGGTCTGGTGTGGGAGATAGAATGGGTCAAGGTAAGAAACTGTAATCTGTATTTTTAAGAAGCCTGGGAGGATTGTAAGAGCCTGGTGTAGGTCGTAGGAATAGCAGGATGAGTAGTTTAAACTGCATTTATAAATAAGAAATTTTGATTAACGATTATAATGATTGTCTTATGAGATTGTTAAATGAGGCAGATCAGAATATGTTTCCCAAAACATGATGCATTAAATCATTATTGCTCCCAGTGTTGCTGCTAAACAGATGTGTTTTAGTTATCATAACAATGAATTCTGGGCAAATATTATGAGTTTCTAATGTTACTCAAATGCTTTTGCATAATTTTCATTTAAAGTTTATTGTTAATATAGCCACCGTTGAAAGAAAATTGTGCCTGAAATCATATAATAGATGATTGATAAATGAGTATCTATTCTGAGTCTATTCATTTATACTACATATATCAGCTGTATATTGTGAACTTCACAACATCCAGCTGAAAGACAGTAGAGGTGGTTGGTGACATGAGATTCATTATTTCTGCACTGTTGACCACTGAACAGTGAAGGCTTTGCAACTTCCTGTGCGTTTCCTGTGAATGTATTGATAGAACTGGCATGTTTGCAAAGCTTTTCTTTTGTGATTCTGAAATGGAGACAATCACATGCTAATACAGAGTATTTCTTCGACAGACACTCATATTTAAGGTGACAATTGATGCTGCTCTCTGCAACCACTTAAAACACGTAACTCTGCAGTGATTAACAGAGGGATCTCTTCATTGGATACAAAGTGAAATATTCCCAAATTACTGTACAACAAAGACTCAATTTAAAACTCTTCATTTTGCAATAGAGGCCTGACTTTAATGCAATTCAAAGGGCAGCAGTGGGATGATGAAACTGAATATTTATGGTCTTTTCCAGTCTCAGAGATGTCCCAGAGTACTTTCAAGCCTTTTAAACGGCAGATGAAATTGCACTTGAAAGTTGTAGGCAGGTTTCTTGCCAGCTGAAATGAGAAACTTAAGTACTTTTCACGATTGTGAGCAAATCACTAAACTACCTCTCTTGTGAATGACCCAGTGATGTCACGCTAACTGTGCAAAACATAGTAAAAGCTTGTATTCAGTGTGAGAATCTTTTATTTCATATTGTTAAATCTCTGCTGTAGTATTGATTAAAAAGGCAGTAAGAGACTTAGATGTATTAGTCACATTAAAATGTTTCTCTTCCTTATCTCTCCCTACGGCAGAATGTGTCCTCCCTCTGCAGAAACTGCCTCAGAATCGTCTTGACCTTTGGCTGCAGGGCGGTGAGCAGCTACCATGACTTACCCCAACACTAGCATACTGACTGCAGCCAACTTCAGTGGAACTTTAGACAACCATGACTCAGGGGGAAACATCTATCGCCCGTTCTCTGTTTTCAGTGTGCTCACTCTTACTTTGCTGGCGATGCTGGTGGCGGCCACCTTCGTGTGGAACTTGCTGGTGTTGGTGACCATTCTGAGAGTGAGGACATTCCACCGGGTGCCACACAACCTGGTAGCTTCCATGGCCATCTCCGACGTGATGGTGGCCGCACTGGTCATGCCGCTCAGCCTCGTCCATGAGTTGAACGGCAGGCTGTGGAAACTGGGCCATGTGCTGTGCCAGGTGTGGATCTCATTCGATGTGCTCTGCTGCACTGCCAGCATCTGGAACGTGACAGCCATCGCACTGGACCGCTACTGGTCCATCACCAGGCACCTGGAGTACACGCTCAAGACGCGCAAAAAGATTTCCAATGTGATGATCGCCCTGACGTGGCTGCTGTCCTCCATCATCTCCCTGTCACCTCTCTTTGGCTGGGGAGAAACCTACTCAGAGGGGATGAAGTGCCAGGTGAGCCAGGAGCCATCGTATACGATCTTCTCCACCTTCGGAGCATTTTACCTCCCCCTTTGTGTGGTGCTGTTTGTCTATTGGAAGATCTACAAGGCGGCCAAGTTCCGGATTGGCTCTCGCAAGAACAACACCATCACACCCATGGCTGAGGTGATCATTAATATTCTTTACTTTAAATCCATTTTTTCAATATAACCTTTTGTCCTTAAAAGTCACAATATCATTATCCCCTCCCTTTATCAAATCATAATTATTTATCTCCCTGCAACTGGCTGATGTCACAACAAATATTGGTTGCTGTGCAATTACTTATTATTTTGGCTGATGAGGTTATCAACAGTAATCAGGGAAACATAAGCATCCGATGTATGAGCAATGAGCATACGGACAAATAATTGAAGCAATCCTGCTCATCACCACAAGCTTGTTAATGTGTGTAGGCAGAAGGTTATTCCACTAGAAGGCTATAAATGTCACCTTCAGTGTTTTTAATGGGCTAGTGCACCTTCCTGGCTTTGGCGTTTCTCTAATAAGCAGACATAAAGGTCTATTCTGCAAGCTTTAGTTTGATTTTTAATCAGGAAAGCAAATTTTCCTCATGAATATTGTGTCAGCACCCATTTTTCACCTGCTCTGATGGTGGGAAATGAAATTTGAACGCCCACCCCACCCCCCAAACACCTCAGAGATAGAGTTTAAACTGCTTTTATACATCTTAGAACAGACACCTTTTTCTTTCACCTGTAAAAGACTTCTGACAAAAACGACTCTACGTCTGAATATTCTGAGAACTTGTCAAATGTCCACAGAATGAAAAATGTTTCACAAAAAATATACGGCAAGGGCTTTTTTTCTTTTCATTTACGTAAGTTATGCTCTTGAATATTTCACCCAAATCCTCATGATGCCCATTAGTTATGCATGCGTGACATCAGTTGGCCCAAAATTAGAAGCAAACGGTCAAGGAGGACTAATCGAATAAATTAGACCTGACTTTTATTTGCTTTCCTAGACTTTTATGTCAAGTTTCATTACTTAGGCAATCGCTCTTGTAGCTATAGCAATTAAACAGAATATGTTTTATTAGTCATTTTGCTTTCCTCAGAAATACTAGCAGCTTATATTATACGTGTCTCATTACCCAGCCAAAGTTTATTTTCATCATTTCCCAGCGTACATCGAAGAGGCAAGGCACAGAGCCCTGTGAAGTGTGAGTTATGATGTGAACAGATGTGAATGTCCCCTGCATTCATCCATCAAAAACACCCACTCAAAGACATTAAGATGTAAACACAACAGAAATAGAATGTATTAATAGGTAGGATGCACCGTTTCTTGACCTAATTGCACAAATAATTCAACACGACCAAAATCCATGAAATAAAAATACAGAAAGTTTTTATGTCACTGAAAATATAAAAAAGACTGACTCTAAGGATTGACTCTAAAACAATGATATATTAACTTTTATCTCTCTCTTTAACACATAAAGTACCTGTACACTTTTCATTGTTATTTCAACACTATATTTATTCATTTATGCCTTTTGAAGAATAACAGAAATGATGACTCCTGTCATTTGTTTAAACGCTCATATCAATCTTTTATAATCTTTTCATAGTGACCTCATGTGGCCATGTGAATAATGACTTTTCTCTTGTAGAAGCAAAGGTTTATGTAGTGTGATGTTGCAAATCTCTTAGAGAGGAGGTTGTGGTGGAAAACTGACTAAACAAAGTATGTAATTCACATGCTGTTTCTTACCAACTGTCAACTTTGGTTTATTTTAAACATGACCCTGATCTTTTCCTTACCTTAGTAGTTTTGGTTGTCTAAAGTCAGATCCAGGCATACACATAAACTACAATAGAAATGCACAAAAATAACTGAAACAAAACAAAGAGCATACATCCAAGGTAGCCATTCTGTGAGGCTAATGCTAATGTCAACATGTGCTAACATACTCACAATAACAATATTAACTTGCTGATGTTTAGCAGGTGTAATGTTTATATTCACCATCTTGGTTTAGCGTGTAAGCATGCTAACATTTTCTAATCAGCACTGAACACAAAGCACAGCTGAGGCTGATGGGAATTTCAGTTTTGCAGGTATTTGGTCATAAACAGTATTTTGGACCTGATGACAGAGCTTGATCTAGCAAGCTCAGTTAGAGGATCACTAAAGTTATTAGAAATCATTTGAGTGGGACATGATGGTGTGATAGCAACCTATACAATAGTTATCAAGATATTTCACTCAGAACAAGAAATATGAACCTCTAGCCCCGTAGTGGCACTAAAATATCAAACAAATACACACAATAGAAATTTAGAAAAATAACAAAAAATAATGTACTGTATACTGCTTTATGTATGGGTTTGTTAACACTAGAAGAAGACAAGGCTGGCTGCTCAGCTCTCAGGTTGCCAGGAAGGATAAATATAATCAATGAATAATTGTTCTTAAGTGAGCCATTTAAGGTGATTTAAGTGATTGTACAAAGGAGGATCTGCAGGTGTAAGTGCCCATTTTAGCTATTGCACTATCTAGTATATAATGTTAAGGTGTCTTAAACCACCCATTGAATTTGAAACCTCTTTCCTGGCAGCACTATGCTTTTAACTTCTGGCCTCTGCTGTAAATGGATTTGCTTCATCCGTCTTATCAGTTACAGGCGCCTCTGACCCATATTGATTCAACTAAATTTAGTCCCTGCTATCCCAGTGCAGGTTCTTGTTTAAATGTTGAACAGAACACAACAGTTTAGAGTGCTGCGCGTCTTTCCTCTGACAGATTTAGAGGGATGGTTCATCTTTATACAAAAAGCTGGATAAACAAAAATAAAGTCAGCCCTGAGCTGTGCTAGGCAACAAATAAGAGAGGGGGAAGTCAACAGATTACTGTTGACATTTTCTTTTTCCTTTTTCCGGCTGCACAGTATGTTTGTGAAATGGAAAGTGGGCTGCTGGAAAATGCAGATTAAGACACGGCTCTGGCTTCATATGCGGTATTGTGTGTGTGTGTTTGTGTTTGTGCGTGTGTGTGAATACGCTGCTGTAGCTTGTTGATCCACCTGTTGATTCACACTTCTGTTCAGCAGCCTATAATCCATCTTTTGTTGAGCAGCCACAAAATTTTCACTTCAGTAATTGCTTTTTTCTTTAGCCTATATTATTAAAGATATTGCCTTTCTAATTATAATGCTAACCATGTCTAATTTATTGATGAATCAATAGAACAATTGATTTATTGTCTTTATTCTGTGATCGGCTGCAGGTAAAGGAGGAAACACAGCAGCCCCAGATGGTGTTTACTGTGCGTCACGCCACCGTGACCTTCCAAACAGACGGGGACACATGGCGTGAGCAAAAGGAGAAAAAGGCGGCGCTGATGGTAGGCATTTTGATTGGCGTGTTTGTACTTTGTTGGATCCCCTTTTTCATCACAGAGCTCATCGTCCCACTGTGCTCCTGCGACATCCCCCCCATCTGGAAGAGCATCTTCCTGTGGCTGGGCTACTCCAACTCCTTCTTTAACCCTCTTATATACACCGCCTTTAATAAGAACTACAACAATGCCCTGAGGAACCTCTTCTCCCGGCAGCGCTGAGCCATTGGGCACACTCAGCAGACACACTATACCAGCACGCACTCCACAGCGTTACTCCTTCAGACAGAAAATAACTAACCTGTCTGTGTCCGTCATCATCCCCAGATGGATAATAACCAGACATTGCGTCTGAAAAACTGTCTTTAAAAAGGTGTAATTTTTATTTATGTTTTGTTTTTTTTTTATTGCCATGCTCACAGCTGGGCGAAGATGGGTGTTTGAGCCATTGAACCACTATAAAGAGAGGAATAAATTGTTTTTTTTTGTGACAGTAGCAGACACAGTGCTGTCTAAATGTTGGTTTCTCTCTGTTGTTTCAGGCTTATTAAGGGGAAATGCATGTAAACTCTCTTGTAAACACTTTCATCATCATGTGTGAGGCTATTGGGAATCGTTTCAAAGTAGAACTGCAGGAAATTTTCAAGGAATACTTTTACAAGTGAACAAAACAAACCTCGTATATAATAAGCCAAGAACAAACCAGGGATTTGTCTCTGAACTACACAACAAAATGCTCATTATAGATAGGATTTCAGGCTACAGCAGGAATTTCATTATAGAAAAGAAGTGGCAAAGTGTTTGGGGACCTGCACCTTGGTTCATAGCTACTGTAGGTGCACATGAACTCATTGGCTTCACATACAATTTATTCATACATAGTTCTAGATAAATATACAGTCTCTCCTCTAATGTTGGCTATCTATACACCGATTCTCCTTGCACCTACACACTCCCATACTTTTTATGATAACAGGGAAATAGCAGCAAGTTGTTGTTTCCATCATCTTTGAATGGATGCATTGTTGAGAAACTGCAGCCACAAATGATTATATCTCAGTCCAGATAAATAAACTGTGAGATACAAAAGATGTATGGACTGGCGTAAAGCTATTCAAAGCATTATCACAATAGATTCTGTAGCTGGATAAGTCAGTGGGAATTAAATTGAAAAATAAAAAATAGAGACACTATTGTTGCTTCACTGTATGAGGAAGCTACATGTTACTATAGCTTTAAGTGCTGAGACAATGCATGTTTTTAAGTATGGCTCATGGAGTTTACAGTGGGGGAGTTATGGGACTAAGAAAATCTGATGTTAACCAATACAAATATCCCTAATGGGATCGCCACATAGCTCATGCCTCAGTTGATCTAATGATGTTTTCCAATTGTGGGTCTTCATCGGTTTTCTTACATGACCCCCCTGTTTTCCTGCACAAACTGTCACTTTTTTACTAAAAGTGTAGCTTTTATTTTGTTGTGTAATATATTGTGATGTTAGGAATCAAGCATGCAAAATCAACCGTCAGCAAATGGTTGTGTAATTGAGCTCATGTTGGAGAGCAACAAAGTTTCCTGCAAAAATCTCAATCTCAATCTCAATTTGTTCAAAATGTTCATCATCACTATCCAGTAAAAACTGTATCTCCAAATTTGGTGATTTGAATTCTTCAGATAAGTTGAATGATTTATCTTATTTATTTTTGCTTTGTGGGTCAAGAAAATTCTTGTATTCTTGAGCTAATTAAAAACATTTAACAAGAGTCTACAGCGAAGAGAGCAGCTCTGTGAAGCTGCGAGCTAAATGCTAACTTAGCATGCTAACACCTGCTTAGTTTAGCAGGTTAGCATGCTAATATTTGCCAATTAGCACTATACCAAGCGGGGAGCTCCAGGTCTGAAAAATTAGGCTAATGCGGAAGAGCCTTAAACCTGCATTCTCTCTAATGGCCATCAGGGGGCGGCTGCGCTAGTTGCAAAAAGACATCTGATTGTATGGAAGTCTATAACAAAATTAGCCTACTTCTCACTTGATTTATTGCCTCATTAAACACTTTCCTAATGAGTTTATGGTCTCAATTGCTAGTTTCAAGTCTTCTTCATTACAGCATGATGTTCTTTTTGTAAATTATGGCCCCATTTAGAGTAAAATAGATGATAAAGCAGGGTGTGCTTTAGGGCATGGCTACCTTTTGATTGACAAGTCGCGACCATGGTGACAAAGTTGGTTATGTATGTTACGTAACATAACCCCAGAGTAGAATAGAAAATGTCAACCTCATGGTGGCACGAGAGAAAAAGTAAGGGGATCACCAAAATCATTTGGTTTCATGCTAAATATCATACAACATTTTGTTCCAATTAACCATGTAGATGCTGAGATATTTCACTGGATAAGTAAAAATTTTGACCTGCTCCTTTGGGGACCATAAATGTCTGTACAAATTTTCATGGTAATAGTTGTTGAGATATGTTACTCTGGAACAAAGTGGTGGACTAAGCGACCAACACTGCAATCCCTTGAGCTACGCTACTAGTGTGGCTAAAAAAACCACAACATTGTATTATCAGAAAATATGTTGCAAAACTGAAACGTGTATTTTTTTCATTATAATTTTTGGCTCAAGAAAATTTATTTTGGACATACATAAGTTTCACAGGACAGTGCTGCTATGTGGCTAATGCTAGAGTAGCCTTATCCTTTTTCTACACTAATGTTTGTGCACAAAGTTAGGCTTCAATTAATGATCAATGAGTATATTCTGTCTACCTTAAATTGTACTGTTACAGTATATTTTACATATGTTAAAAACTTACAGACTTCCAGTTAGAATGGTTCATAGCTTAAAATTTCCCATATTATATGTACAAAAAAGGCTTCATGAAAAAGGATAAATAATTATGAAGTTGAACAGAGCAATGTAAATATATATGAAAAGAAAATTACCTCAATAATTTTACTGGTGGTTCCAATATTAACAATATTCTGTGGTAAATAATGAAATGCATGGAATATAGACAAAAACAGTGTTCATCATTATTATATTCTTTCTGATATGATGAAGTAAAACACAGTACTGGTGAAACTGGTCTGTTCTCTCTTAGCAATTCTTTCATATATTAATCCCATGAGCTGGTTGACTTGAGCTAACAGTGTTCCTGCAGGATTCACTTATTTAAATGACTTCTCACCGCTCTTCAAATTGCCCAAGGACAGTTGATTATTCACCCTCTCCCCTCTTAGGTCTTGTTCTGTGTGATGACCCAGCTCAGAAAGTTCAAGGTCTTGCAGAAAGGCATTGTTTGCCATCCATTCCTGTTTCCATTTTCCATGTTCAAAAGAGGTAAACAAATGTGGACAATTACCTCCTTCACAGACACTTCTTGGATATTTATTTATTTTATTTCTATTTTATTTGTAAGGGACCATGTACAATATTGAACATAAATGTTACCAAATGTTAATGTATCGACTTGCTAATTTTCATCTGCAGTCCCTTCGCACACTTGTATTCATACATGAAAAACAAGCATAAAAGTAGTGGGATTTTGAGTATCATCATCATGTGTAGTTGTGTCAGTGGTCATCTATGGTGTTTTTTTCACAGAAGCCTTGGATGATAAAATTGATAATAAACATACACTTAGTTTGTGATACACAGCATCAAGCTTGGCACTTTGACAAGAAAGCTTATGAAAGTAACAGCTTTCCAGGTCAAGGCACCATGTATCCTGCTTGATATTTGCTAGCTTGTGGCGACGGACACACTCAGAGATGCCTGCACAGACTTAGAAAGGAAGACAGAAAGAAAGCATGAAAGGGAGAAAGATTTCTGTGTTTTACGAGGACCTCATTTATATGATGATCATTACCCGACGACTGCAGGTCATTTTAGAAACGGGCATTGGCATGTCCTATCTCTCTGCAGTGTCCCTGCCAGCATGCACATTTCAGAGCCAGGAGTGAGCCTGCTGTTCAAAGGAGCACATCCATCCATGGTCTCAGGAAAGACAGCATGCATGAAAATGTGGCTTGGCTAAACTGACTTAGGATTAGACCCAAATGCCTCTGGCAACCTGTGCTTTAGCAGCTGAGGTTTACAGAAATAGCTGCAACGTGAAGCCTCATGACACATAGTGATGGAATATACTCTGTCACCTCACAAATATGACAACCAATGCAATATTCAGTCCAATAATTTTAACAAAACATTTTCATTAAATATGTTTTCACACTATGCATATCTGCAATCTTTCTGCACTTTGGTTTTTCTATACCACATATGTTCTTTTGTCATTCATAGAATTGTAACATCCCAGCCATTTGAACAAGATATCCCTAGTTTTCACATAATAGTCTCTGATAACACTGAACCACGCTTTACATAATGGGTGAGGAGCATGTGGTGGACACTTGTATTGTAGAATGACCAGACAGGACCAGATTTCCTGCCCTACTCCGTCTCTTATCTTGACAACAAAGTGGACTCAGTCTCTTCCTGTCTGAGGCGATGTCGACTGTGTGACTCTGTTGTTGTTCCACTTATTATTCTGCAACAGCTCAGTTTTATCCAAATAGAGACTGCACAGCAGGACTGTGGAGAAGAGGATCCTAGTGAGCCTATGTATGTGTGATCTGAATGAGTGCACCACTTCTCTCTTCCGCACCCTCCACTCTGCTCCTCGCTTGCTTTTAATTCAATTCTCGGGGCAAAATAGAGGTGATTGTAGGTGAATGGAAAATTGGAAATTCCAAAATACTCCAGAGGAGATACAGGCTGATAAACCTTTCTTTGCCTTGAGACACAGTTAGGATGGACGGTGCTTACTGAATTTTTTAAGTTTCTTATTTAATACATGAATACATAAACTCTGCTGTTGCAGGATTGAAGCTGTAGGCAGAAATTTATTGAGGATGATACATGCATCTGTATTTATTTATTTTTTTACCTCTAAATGTATGCTATATATATATCTATATGCTAAATATAAGCTGTCCAATGTACTCACAAGATCACATTGAAAGACATGAATAATTGTGAATTTGCAGATTTTGTTTATTTGTCAGGAGTCTCACAAGATTTTTTTTTTTAAAAATCTCCCAGTGAAAACCTGAATGCAACAGTAGTGATAGACAAAAACAAAACAAAACAGTACAAACACAACTAAGAGTCTACAACAATGCTAGCAGTGATTTGAGCTAACATGCTAACATGCTCACAATGGTACTGTTAACATGCTGATGATTTGCAAGTAATATTTACCATGTTCACCATCTTAGTTTTGCATGTTAGCATGCTGACATTTGCTAATTAATACTAAACACAAAGTACACCTGAGTCTGATGGGAAAGCCATTAGTTTTGCAGGTATTTGGTCATAAATCACATATTGGACAAGTTGAAAATTTCACCTGATGAGGCCACTAGATTAAAAGTCAGGGGATCACCAAAATTGTTAAAATTCATCCTGGTACATGAATATTTGTACCGCATTTGACTGTCATCCTTCTTATTGCTGTCAAGACATTTTACTCAAAACCACAAATGTGAACCTCATGGTGGCGCTAAAGGAAAAGTCACAGGATCGTCAAAGTTGGTAAGATTCATCCTCCAGGGACCACGAATGTCTGTCAAAAAATTGCATGGCAATCCATCCAATAGCTCTTGAGATATTTCAGTCTGGACCAAAGGGGTGGAGCAACCAACAGATCAGACTGACATTGCCATCTCCAGAGCCACGCCGCTAGTGTGGCTAAAAAAGGTACAACCAAATTTAGGGGAAAACATATGCTTTCATCCAAGTTTTAATGTTTTCTCAATGAGCCTGTGAAGAGGGATTATATGCATGAAAGAACTTGTCTAGTCATGGCCACAGGGACAAATAACAAAAACAAGTTCAGCTGTCATGAACAGCATTTTCCACCATGTTTTCAAGAAATATAAAAGAAAGCAAAACAAGAATAAAACTTGTAAAATTTAAAAGAACAGCTGTGCAATCCACAATAAAACTCTTCATGAGTCAGGCCTATAAGCATGTGGCAGGTGAATAAAAACGTCTTTAATAAAGTTTCCTTTCAGCCTCAATAAAACAAGATAGGATTTGAAACCTGAGGGAAAAGCTGTCATCAAAATTCTCAAGCAGTAAACATAAGTAATGTCGCCTGTTTGCGCCAAACACTGATCCATTGCTTATGTTCTCTCATTTTCTGTGCTTCCTCTCTCTTCTGTCCCCTTTTCTGTCATTCACTGTAATAAGTCACTCTGCCAGGCCATGAATAGGTAATACAACGTATGTGGGAAGCATCTCAAACAGATTCAGCAGGTATTGCTGTGCTACAGATGAATTAGGATAAGCCTATGACATTTTAAATGGAGCCACTCTGGAGTACCTGTATAGCCTTTCTAAATAGTAATATACCCTATTGTGATTACAGTGGCATACTACAGTATGTGCATGCATATTTTGTTGTTCAAAGGGTCCTGTCTATGTATCCTTACAACATAATATATTTTTTATTGGGTTACGGTGGAGATAAAGAAGAAAGAAACTGTGTTATCATTTGTGTAGTCTGTCTGCATTTCAATTTTACACCCCAGTGGGCTTGGTTAAACCAACACAAACATGAAAAGAAAGCAGAGAGCCCTGAGTCTAAATGCTGTTACAAGAAGGCTGGCTCCCAGTGAGAATATGCAGGTGGTGTTGTAATTTCAAGACTGGTGGAAATGATGAGCAAACTAATTCAGGAGGTGATTGCTCAGAATAATTAAATGGTAAGCTGTGGGAAGTCTCATCATGTGTTCATCAGGGAGACAGACACAGATATATGTTGCATGCAAATGTATTTGAGATTCAGATGCATCCATATAACAACAAGGCTTTTAGCTACACATTCTATTGCAGGAGAGTAGCAGAAACAGCAGAAACCGGTGATTTCCCTGCACCTATGGTGAAAATAAACCAACACAGCCTCATGCTCTGTTGCTATGGCACCAAGACAGTGAAAGATAGCTCTTTACATGTCTGTGAAGATTCTCAGTCACCTAGGTTATATAGGATGTCTATGTGCTAAGTTAAAGAGAGACAAGTTGAGATGTTGTATGTTCCTCCTCTGAGATTTCAAGAGAGTCCTGAAACATCTCCATACCCAAAAATCAAGTCTACTTGCCTTTGATTTACTACTCATAGGCTAGATAATTCTCTTTATAGCCATATCCTTTCAGAAAAAAGCAAAGAGAAAGACTGTGAAGTGAACTGCTCATGACCTGTTCATACTGTTCTTCAACCCTCACAATTCGTCTTTTCCTTCCCATTGTGTGGTACTCAGGTTTGTGTCAAGTTTATTATGCACATTTCAAGGTCTATATTTATATCATGGGGCTCTACTGGAATATCTTTGGATGATTTACTGTTCAAAAACTCCATATTTATCTCATACTGGCTCTTTATGCAGCCCCTCAGTTCAGCCTCTGTCTGAAACAGGCTGTTTTAGCCCCTTTCTCTTTAAGGCCCGCCTCCCAGTAAGCCCACTCTCTTCTGATTGGCCAGCTTCCGGAAGCTGCCCCTCAGCAGACTTCTGGCAGCTCTGGAGGCTACATAAACAAACAGTAGTAGTGGAAATCCCATTTCTTTTTCTTGTTCTTTGCTAGAAATGGAAACTTCACAAATCTGACCCAAAATATGTGAGTGGAATATGCAAACAATCCGTGGAACAACCTCAGCAACAGACATGCACAAACAATCAGACGTCATGAGGAGGACATAGAGGTAACTTTGCAAATGGAGCATTCCTAGCAGGATGAAGCCCTGACTCTTGACTTGCAGGGCACATTTTTACATACATTCACCTCAAGTTTTGGAAAAATAATTATGTTTTATGGTGTGATAATGCTGTGGTTAAGGTCTGGTTGAGTTTAGGCACAAAAACCACTTGGTTAGGGTTAGGGAAAGGGTTTGATTGAAATGATCACTTGTAACAGGTTTCCAACTTCCTTAAAGTTAGGCACCACAACAATCGTGGTGTTTTTTAAAAAATGTCCTGACTCGCAGTTGGAAACATGACACTTGCAGTTGGAAATGGGAAGCGAACAGTAGTCTCCAGCAGCAAAGTCCACACTAACTATCTAGTCATCTACCCTCTTCCTAATAAGGAAATTTGTCACCTTATATTGACCTCATTTGAACTGCGTCACTTCTGCGGGTCATAATTACTGCGGCCACTAGATGGCGCCTGTCACTCAAATGTAACTATAGGTCATTTTTGCCAGCCTGAATTTTAAGACTATACTATTGTTTTTCTTATGAGGACGGGCTGGTACTGTCATTCCTTCTGTCAATTTTTTTCAGTTGATGTAGTCCATGCCACTGCCCTCCACCTCAGTCAGCCCAGAGGATGTTTGCACGCAACACTTTGATGTCTGATGATGTGCATGTCGGCGCTGTTTTATCATCGATCGCATTGTACACATCCAATGTGAGAGCTTCTGGTTTGAATTCCCCTGAAGAAACATTACAATATGAATGAGATCTGTTGCAAGGGAACAAAATGTTGTTGATTACCTTGCCTGATGATCAGCACAACTGCAAAAACACTGTGACCATGAGGCTTCAGTGGCTTTATTGTGCCTGCTCAAGATTTTATGGTAAAAAAATCCACTAACAAGGATTCAGAGCTGCCTTACAAACCATGTTGACCCAACCTCTGCAAGCTGGAACAAGAGCCTGCATTACAGTTCATATGTTAGTACCACAAGTCCCAGAGGAAAAGCAGCCCTTGTTTTGCATTCCATTGTTGCAGTGCATTCATATTCAGTAGATGCTTGTGGTACATTGGCAGACACTAAACCAACTACATGGCTTTAAACACCACATTACTTCATTTTCTGACACTGAAAGCACTGAAACGATAAAAACACAACTTTTTTGATGTTTTCCCAAGATGAGAATTGTTCTAAAAATGCAACATTTTGTCTAGCTTGTTGCCAGGGTATTTTGTGGAAGGAATACATCTGTATGGCCTTAAATTGAGACTTCTGTTATGCAAGCTGCATTAACATCAGTAAGTCCTTGTTTTAGACACTGAATATGATTGCCAGCTCATCCCACAACACGCTTTGACAGTGTTTTTTCGAGTTAGAAGATAGCATTGTGATTCATTTGTGAAAACATTTCTATGTGCCACTGTAGCATTTTCATTATGGTCTTTGACAAATTATGCATTGCTCAAATGTCTGCAGTGGTAACCTTTATAGGCCATCTGATTGCCTGTTAGTTTCCACTTTGTCTGTAGCTGTTTTTGAGAGATTTTAACTGCACAAGGAAATGTTTAATTAGCATATTATTGCTGTCTGGCAAGAAGCACATGACAACTAAATTGTGAAATCTCAGATGGATGACAAAGAAAATGTTATATAAGACAAAGAGATCAGTAAATGCTCAATAAAGTCTGTAAACCATACATTTGTATATATGATTTAATTTGTTTGGTGTTCTCCATGAACATAATATGATCACATTAGTGAATCCCAATAAACTGTACATGTGTATCATGTTCATTGATTATCTAATTATAGCAAAGATGATTTGATAGCAGATTTCAAACGACATGCAGCTGTTTGGAAATATTTGACTGCTGGCAAACTACAAGGCAGTTTGTATTTAGCACTATTGTCTACCCCTGCCTTTTTTTTATAGCCACAGTTGGTCCACACCAACTCCACTCCACACAGCCCACTTCTCACTTAAAATGTCCTCTTGGGCTGCTGCACTTGGCAACATGTTCTCTCCGCCAGCCCAGAAAGACTCAACACCACCTAAATCGGGGAGACGATAAGAGCTGTATTTAAAATGAATTGCAAATTCTCCACAGGAAACATCAAATTAATGCATTGTTCAGTTATATATTATGAAAGGAGAACATTACCCATAAAAGGTTTGAGCCTTTTACACCCATGGGATTTAAAATATGAATAAATTGCTTTAACTGCCCCAAAAAAGCCCAATTAAAAGGGAGATAACAGAAGAGAAAATGAGTGGGACTGAATGACTCCCTAAGGAATAATCAAGAAATTCATATGATAATATTATAATATAGTTGGAGTGTTGCAATGACACTGGTTAGTCAGTCTCCATGCTTAGATCTTTATGTATCTACTCATACATGAATATATTGTTTCAGCAGTTTCTAAGTGCAGCCAGCAGTGTTCATTCGATTACTGATTATTCAATTAGGTAGGTCGCAATGTGCTGAGTGGGCAGATTCAAGAGGAGTGAGCTGTCCCATTAGCTAAATCATGTTGACTCTGAACATGGAAATAAGTGCTATGTGGGTGGCTGTAGCTCTGTTCAGAATAGTATCAAAATAAAAACAGGTGCGATTATAAAGGAGGGTGTGAAGAGGAAAATGTACAGCTGCAGTGCTAATGTGTTGGAAATCAAACATTATGTGATGTAAAGTGTTTTACTAACAGCAATAATATTCAGAATGATGTTGCACGTTTCTTCCAGCGCATTTCTTCCAGTTTTACCAGTCACTTACAGTTATGACATGCGGATACCAACTGAACCTAACAAAATCAAACATACAATTAAACAAGACTAAAGGTTTACAGCCCTGCTAGCAGCTGTGTGAGGCTCTGTGAGCTAAATATAAATGTGCTGACATGCTCACTTTGACAATATTAAGGCCCCTGTAGACTGTGTGACAGCAACGATCAGCAACGAGTTTATTGCATGTCACAGTGTTCGACATGGCTCTAATAAAAATCTTGGTTTCAGTCTGCATAAGACTTCACAGTGTCAATTTCGTGCATGTGAGATGTGCACTGAATGCATGGTGAATTGTAGCACTACATTGTAAATAGTAAAAAGTATATTAAAGCATCATCCGCTCACGTCATCTATTGCAACACTCATATGGTTTGAAAATACAGGAAAGTCAATTAACATCCATCTTTTTGGTTTTTGTGTACCATAGACTTATGAAGGTGAATGAATGTGTTTTCTCCCTAAACTGTATTCAAAAACTGCATTTATGAAATGTTACACCAGCTAGTGTATTCTGTGTCAATTCATGTCTTTTTCTGATTGGTTTGTTTGTTTGTAGCAGCAGTAACATTGTGAGAATTTGGTCTTTCTGACGCTGCCTGAAGTCTCTGGTCTCCAAAGCTCCAAATTGATCACTAGTGGACGTGTCTCACAGTGCAATATAGGAGCACCATTTTGGACTAATGGCCAAAGATTTTACCACATTTCTCTCACGATTGTCAACTTTCATGTAAGCTCAAAATCACACAGTGTAAATGGGTCTTAAACATGCTGAAATGTTTACTATGTTCACCATCTTACTTTAGTGTGTTAGCATGCTAACATCAACAGCTCTGAACTGACTGACCTGCATTGCTATCCCTAGAGAGTTGACTGAAAAATAAGAAAAAGCTTGATCACAATGAATGAAAACATTAAAGAAAAATGAATAATTAACTAATACTGTATAAGCAACATCAGATGTGTCTGTGATTTCCTATGTTGGACATTTTATGTGTGTGCCTCTCTCTTTTGTGTGTGTTTGCATGCCCAGTTGCACATGTATGCATGTGAGTCATTTGTCATCATCAAGACAGAAATGAACTGGCAGACAGAGGCCAATCAAACCTTCATCACAGCTCTCTGATTCACAGGAAATGTATGCATGAGGCAACAAAGCATGGACAAGCACATGATCATCTTCAAAGCTGAGTGTTAATCATCAGCCTAAGTGCTTTGTGTGCATCAACCGCACTGCATGAAACCAGTTCAGGCTATATGCAGGGACTCAAGAGAGATATATATACTGAACCTCCTGGCATGCATTTTAACTTAAGCACAGTATCAGCTTCTGGTTCATGTGAATATGAGATAAATCCCTGATGAAATGCACCCTCATTAGTCTCCCAGAAATGTATTACCATTACTGCCACCAGATATTACACATTTGTAATACTGAATGGATATAAATGAGCTGTATTAAGTTGCTCTCTACAATATTACTACCCTAATAACCATTAATGCTTCCACAGATCCTCTTTTCCTGCTGTCATTTTCGCTTCCGAGGCCTATTTGACAGAGGTTCCCACTGACAGTGTAGACAGTAGTAAAAAATAATAAGATAAGCCACATCCTCCATGTCTTCTTCTCTGCTTAATAAGCTCATCAGCATGTAGAGCATTTGAGAGGACTTCCCAGAGATGTTCGTACTTCAGGTGTGCTCATTACGATGCAGCTATCATGAGAGCATCAACATTAAACAGAAAAACCTTCAAACGCTCCTTCCCCTATGCAGTCATGGAAACCACCCCACTGACCATTTGCGCTTAATGTTTCACTTAACCCCGGGTTTCACTGGAAAAGGTACAGATTCCTCAGGCTTTGTGCACCTGCCAGTTTCACTGCTACTCGCTCAAAAGTACAAAAAAGTGCAACATGGTGTGCTGCATGACTAGAAAACCCCAGCTGTGCAGCTTAATTGAGATTCACGATGTAATTTAGAGCACCGTATGTGGATTTGTGTGCGTGTCTCCAGAGTCTGCAGCATTATCAGTCACAGTCATCCATGTGTGTATATTGATGTTACTGTAGGACTCATCAATATTTATCAGTATTGATTTAGAGCCTTTACTTTTTTAAAATCGCGGGACAAATGTGATTCCCTGCTGAGCACTGTGGGATGTTAAAAATGTAGAGAGCAGGTGATGCTAGGTCAAGCAAAGCAGCTATTTGATGAATAGATAGATAGATAGATAGATAGATAGATAGATAGATAGATAGATAGATAGATAGATAGATAGATAGATAGATAGATAGATAGAATTTGTATGTCACTGAGACCATTTGCTGGATTGTTCCATCTCACTCCCCAAGAGATACTGGTTCCCTCATTGCTGCCTTCTCTGTAGCCAGCTATCTTAATTAGCATCCAAGTGATCTATGTTCTAGCCAATAAATTCCACTTAAATCCAGAGCTCTGTCTCATCTGTTACAATATATATATATATTTTTTTACACCTCATGATGTGGTTAGGCCTGTATCATGTCAATATATTTTAATGCGTGAAATGTAAAATGAGATTTGAGTGTTTTTTTTTTGTGCCATTTAATATATACCTTTTGTTTCACAGTGAAAAGCTCTCAGCTGAAATACTTTGGCAACAGTGATTTATTGGATTGAAGACAAGTCTATCACAGCGCAAGTCATTGTGTGAGCCATGAGCCTATGAATTTGAAGGGCTCCAGAAGGCTTACTCATGTGTGCATACTTATAAGACAGAAAAGTCTTCAATGTACTGTTCAAATGAAATAAGTTTAATATTATTTAATGCTGCACCAATCATTATTTTTATGTAAACAATTTGTCAAATTACTGTTTAATATGAAAAGTGTCATATGTGGTGATGAACACAAAGAATTTTCACCCATCTCTGCAAACTCTCACAGCTCTTTAAGCATTTTTTTTTTTTAGCTCATTGCTTTGGTTTTCCTGCCTGCAGCTTTACAGTTTTCGTTCAGTGTCATTGCTCTCATTAGCATTGTTTCCAGCCACAGCAGGGAGCTGTTTTCGGTGAGAAAGATTTGATAAACCCATTACATCCTACTACGACAGACTCCTGTTAATTAGTCACTAACAAAGAGACATTTTCTGTTTGATAGTGACTAGCTGGTGAACATAATGGAGCATTTAGCAACTGAACAGCCAGACATTTCTCTCAGAAGTTGGTGGAGACCAAAATAGAGTTACAACAAGAGAGATATCCGGTTGACAGAGACATAACTTCAAATGAACGCTAATTTCGCTCTGTGTCTGCTGTTCAACTGTTTGCTAACACATTTGTCAAAACAACTTTATAAGGTGGTAATATATCAACGTTGTGTTTACAGCTTGCCTGCCCCCTCATGGACAAAAAAAAAAAATAATGCAGCTGTACTGTACATATTTTTCCTCCATTTTTCAGTTTAGGATATTTGACACAATATTAAAATACGTTTGATTCATTATTTGCAAAGCTTACAAGGAAACAACCATAAAGAGTGAAGAGGTCAGAGTATTTTTCTCAGACAATAAATGTAGCAAATGTTCCTGTGTCCCTTAAATGGCCTTGCACAGTGTTATGGCAAAGTAGTTTGTCAAGAAATAAAAGTGGAGGAGTGAAGGTAGAAAGTGTTTTTCCGCCAGCACAGATGCATATCAAAACATGTGCATTCAGACTGAATGGAAGATATGATTCAGTTATTTTTAAGAGATGGAAGATGCTTCCTTTGTACAGCAAACTCTCTGTGAAGAAACTGAATTTTACTGTCTTCTCATTCATTTTATATATATAAAAAAATAAACTGATAAATGTTTCATGACACAATCTGAAATACCATCAAGGCGCTCTGGATAACATCTGGCATTGTCTGACCATTTCATATTGGAAAATAAAATTGGAATCAAAGAACCTGAACCCTGCAGAAATTGTCTGTTCTACATTCACAGTAACAAAGATAAATGCAAAAATGATTAATAGCGAGTGTTTTCTGCTTCTGTTCACAAAGACTAGTCTTTCAGTTGGCCTGTCAAAGAAGCGTTTTGCTCCACTGCAAATGGCCTTAGCATAGTGAACACAGGAACATAAAAAAGGATGGAATTTAAAAGATGAAAAGACCAGACATTTCTGACAACTTCTCACTACAAACACTGCTATCGGATGGTTAAAAATACACACTTTCACTGTCAGTTTCACAATTCACAGATCAGAAACAACTAAAAAAGATCTCTCTCTCATTTATCTTCAATTTCCTTTAACTAAAACACACAGAGATATGCAGATATACACACACATACACATTGCTGAAGAACAAATATGTGGTTCAAATCTGAATCCATTCAGATATAACAAACATTCAAGATAGAGACTGAAGATGCAAAGAGATTCACTCCAGAGTAAAGTGAATACACAGTGTGTTTGAGCTCTAATGAGGCAGTTTGATGTGATTAACTGCAGGGTAACTATTGATCTTTACCAGAAGCTGGAAATAATAATGATATGACTCAGCCTCACATCTATGATGAAGTGCTTGTTATATTTTGGATTTTATTCCTGCTTATTATATAAATGTAGACTTATTTACTTCTTGACTTGTACTGTACGGCACAGTAAATTAAAATAGTTGACAATCAAGTTTGCATGTTGTTACAGAATACATGATTCCAGATGAAAATGTAATAGTAGAGCTGTAACTTGTTGATGAAATATCTTGTAGCAAACTGTGCGGCAGTGTTAAGTAGTGCACTGTAGGTCATGTGTGTAAATTCTGGAGGCACTGAGGATAGAAATCCCATCTGTATGGCAGTACAACGTCTGTACTCCTGACTCAGGGGCAAAACACAAACATCACACACATGCACACAGACACCCTTCACTACTGCCACCAGCACAAACACGAAAAAAAAAAAAAAAGAAGCAGAGACCAGTGCCTCCTCTGCGATTTTGGCTCTGGTTGCTTCTTCACATCTCCAAAAATCATCTGCAGTCATCGTCCAAATGTTTATTTGCTTCACAGCAGACTGAGGTACCAGAAAGGACACCGTCTGCAGTTCTGATGGGAATAAATTCAGTACACCGGGAGGCTTTTTCAACCCTCTTTCTGTTTCTTGGTCACCACAATCAATAAGAACATATCGATTACACATGTTTTTTCAGTTTTTATTGATTAGATCTTCATATATTCTATGGTTCAGGAAAATCATGAAATTATTTGCCAATGAATATCATGTGACAGCTGTTAAATGAATTACCTTTGCAGTATGGTTAAAATACAATATTCTGCACCTTAGCTTCTCAAAAATGTACCAGTTGTTCAGTTGTGATGTATAAAACGAGGCTGCCAAAAAAGAGAGATATTTTTGGAAAGTTCAATAACTTCACATCCACCCACGCAAACACAACACTGATCACAAGTTCCTACATGAAGGTAGGACTAGAATTTCCACAGTACTGTATATTTCTTTGCACGAAAGAGTGTAGGTATACCCCTCTTTAATATTGGCGTGCTGCGCCTGTTTGTTCTCCACCACAGTGATCTTAAAACACAAGGAAAACCACGCATTAGATGGACTAAAATAGATGGATTCCACAGTGTAGCAGCAAATGAATCAAAGGCAGTGAGAGCTTGAGATAATCATAGCAAGGCACTCTGTGGAGAGATCAAAAGTGGAACATTTCTGCACCTGCCAGTGTCTATGTGCTGTGTTAGGGTTGGCTTTGCTCACTAAGGGAAACAGGACTACACCTCCTATTCTAAGGGGACCCTAACACAAACACTAGATGACTAATGACTCTGTGTACATGTCAGAACTGATCTCTCACATCTTATTTGCAGGCAACTTGTTTGTCAGGATTTAGGGCAATGTGAGACACAGAGGGCAACATATGGGAATGAGAACTCGTATTATTTGCTGAGGTGATGTATTGAAGTGTTTTCATCTGAGGGGTGTGATGTCTTGCATCCTGAACACACAATCATGCTGACATCTTAACCTGGTTTTTGCCGTTTGGGAGTTTCAAACACACATACCAGATCTATGATGCTTATTGCCTGTGTATGAGGAAATATTGACATATCTCTGAATTCTTTTTAGTGCTATTGCTATTGCTGCTTCCATTAAAGTACCAGCACTACATTTATTTGTCCAAGAACATACTAAATTTAGAATATTTTAAGACAATTTTAAAGTCCCCCTCCACTCAAAAATGTTTTTTGCTTATTGTTCCTTCGGTTGGATGTTTGAGCTTCACTCTGCAGAATGATGAATATGCAGAGTTTGACACTAGAAGGCTGTTTTCACATTCATCTGCTGAAAGTGGAAAGTTTGTCTGTGCTCATCAAAAATCTGAGTTTAAGGGGTGGGTGGTGTGATTGCAACATCACAACTAATTTGGAGGCTAATTGTCGTCCAGTACTCCACATATACAAGTATGATGTGGAAACTTGAAGCCTCCAGTGCACATACACTGAGGAGGACACATCTTTTGTCCAGCAGTTAAACCTATGAAATTAACAATATTTGTATATTCATCGATTCTTGGTTTTTCAATGAGGGAAAAGAAGTAGATGGAATTTTTAGGTATTAGGTAAACATATTATTATTCCAAGCAGAGTGTCTTTTATATGTCTTACATGTCTGGAGGTGATCTTTAATTAATTTGAGGTATTAAATGTTTTAAGTGACATGCACAAATGATAGATCAAAATTGTGTTACCTGGATCCTCAGATCTGAATTTCACATCTTGAATTTTGAGATCTGAATTGAGCTTATTGAATTTAGGCAATTTGAATATAGTTTTTCAAATCTGGGAATTTGTGAGCCCTAATAAGTATATACATTGGAAATTTAACTTAAAATTGACTACTGTAAGCTTCAAAGAGAGGAATTATCAGACCACATAAATTGTGGTGGTTTTCAAAGTGAAATATTTCAGTGTGATAAAGTCAGTAGTATCTAAAGTTTTGCTTGATTAGATATTTCCTGTGATGGGAATTATGTGATGTCACCAAACTCTATGAACCAAAGATAATGGTGCAAATTGTCCTGTCCTAATAGTTGCAACAAAACAAACTGGAAAGTGAGGGAGCTGTCCGTGCTCACTCTTCTTGACGAGACGTCTAATCAGGCAGCATAAGTGGAAACACTTAGAGTGAATTATGGGTATGTAGGGGCTTCTTTGTCACGTCAGACATTTCCACATGTCATATAAGAAAAAGCACAGGTGTAACTGATAATATTATTAATGGCTGCATTACATTCAGGTGTTTCTGCTCCAGGGCCCTGGTACTGTGCATGCTGGCTCAAACTTATTAGTCCCACCTGTGCTTTTCTTACTGAGATGCTGTTGTCTAGTGTATAAAGGGAAAACTGCAAATCTTTTACTGCACTAAATAAATCTCTTCATTGCTTCATAAAAAGAATTACAGTTGTGCATCATGCATAATAATTGGGCCAGTTGGGGAAGAGGCTCTCCAACAATCTATTTTAGCTTATGATTCATGCATATTAAAGATGGTGACTAAAGAAATTTAGTTAGATTTGCATACAATGTGAATGTCAGCAGGTTAAAAAGAAACTGATTTCTCATTTTAATATAGTCACTTGTTCTTTAAAAAGCATGAACGCAAGAGCACTTTGTTCAGTTACTGTGTGCATGAAACGTTTGCAGAGAATGTCTGTTTACATCCTGCAGGAGCTGACCGCCTTGGCACTGATGCACACTCAACTCTCAAAACAGCGCCTGACTCGCTGTGAGGCAACACAGTTGGGTAGAAATGTGGGAAGAAAATACTGTATATTTTGGCATATTGCAAAGTATTACTGTCAAACCTCTGACTGAAAGGCTCCCAATTTTAATTAGCATGAACATGAGAATCCCGCAGGACTATTTTCAATTTTCCAACGGCTGTTCTTTAACTCATTCAATCTCTCCAATCTGTTAATAACCTCTAAGTTGATTAAAGAGCATAATCATCTTTATTCCTTTTTAATTTATTAAAGCATTCATTTCCTCAAACTTTCTTTCTGTCTCAAGGACTTTGATAATATGTGCTCCTATATGTGGCACTCACAACATTTTTTTAGCTCATTTATCTTTCTGTTTGCTCAGTGCGTTTAATGACACACGTAATGAAGCCACCCTCTGAGCATAGACTCGTACATTTCTCCTCATGTACATTCAGATGCCTCAAGTGGGTGTCAAATGCAACACATCTGAGTCTCTATTTGACTTGCTGGATTCAGTTCCACCTTCAGGGCTTTGCTAACCAAAAGAGATTCTCCTCGGCTCGACTCACAAGCACTCAGGCGTTGATAAAAGTCATGGCCCCCTTTCAGAATCTCGCCCCGGTGTGGCTGAACTGACTTATCAATGAAACATAAAGAAAAATGCAAAGTTTCTCGGTTACGAAATGTTTCTTTGTTGCCTATGACAATGAAAATATGCTCCTATAAAAGGCATATGAAGATAACATGATTGAAAGCCAGAGTACATTGATTTTAGATATTCAGCTGATCAGTGTTACGGTTCTGATCATGGTGAGATGGGATGTTTTCCTCCTCAAAGTGGTGACGTCAAGCAGAGCCACTTGAAAGTCAAAGTAGGGTTTTTGATATGTATATTCACTGAAATTATCATCCTTGTTTCACTATCTCACGATTTCATTACCTGCAATTAGATGACAAGAGAACTTTTGTAATAATTGCCTACAATTATTGGATAGCTGGCACCAATTAGCATTTTGCTTGTTTCATGATTTTAAAAGCACCCTGTAAACTGCCAACTGTAATAGATCTATGAGGAACAATTATCTTTAAAGGGATGATTATGGCAGACTAAGTAGAAAACAATTTACCTACTCCTGCAACAACAGCACAATCGTGGCTATGTAGCTTCAAGAGGAAAAGATGATACATCTTATTTTTTTTCAATGTGACACATGGAGTAAATGACACAAACAAGCTCTGGTGTAGATTCATGTGACTGAATATGAGCTTGTATTGATTAAAACTATATGGAAGGAAAGGATTAGACTTTAACAACAGCAGTAGACTATAAGAGTGTGCCTTTAAAACATGTTATCCCTGTCAAGTGAAATTCATTCACAGGTAATATACACTCTGGAGCCAGAGCTGGATTGGAGAGTCAATTCTCTCTGACCCCTCTGGCTACCAGGCGAGCTGTTATCAGCACACATGTCTGTCACCTGTGTACCTCGCTGGAATCTGTATGAGCTAAGGGAGATTTTGGCTCAAAAATGAAACAGTCTGCTTCCACATCCATAGAAAAATTAAATAACATTTGAACAATGACTGTCCCTTAGTGACACTCTTTGCCTTTCTAATTTCCAATACATGATGCAAGCAGCGGGCATGCAAATGTTTAATTAGCTTGTGTTTTGATGTCTGTGAGTCTCAGAAAGTTTAAAGAGGGGTCTCAATGAGGCCAAATACAAATAAAGTGATATCCAGAGTCAACTGCAAATTGCTGTCATAGTAATACATTTTTATTCATTATTGTCTCAGACAAACTAAAGGACACGTGTTAATGTTCTGGTGCCATAGCAACACAGTCTTGCGTCTATTGTGGAAATGATGAGAAGGAAGAATGTCACATGACTTAATTCTCCAATGAGACCCCTAACTGCAATGTAGAGAAGATGATGTGCCTTTGCAGCTACATTTCAGTCTGAAACAGATGTAAGCATATGATTATACAGACTTAGACTCACTCAGTTGATTGGAAGAATATTGAAAATGTGTAAGAAAGGTAGAAAGAAAGGAAATTGAGTTTCAATTAGTCTTTTATTGACTGTTATGTGGGTGCCATCTGCTGGTTGCTCTTATGCAGAACGACAACAACTCTGCTTTACCCAAAGCTACCACTAGGAGGACACTGCACTACTGCATGCACTGTGTCAAAACAGTGCACACTTGGAGCCTGTAAACTATTTCTGTTACTGAAAATACAATCAACAACTCACTTGATAAAAAACCCTACCATAAAATATCCTGCAGTATTTATAACCGTTTTTTTAACAGATAGTCTTGTGTTTGTTTCTTTTATCTCACAGATAAAGCCATACCCGCTCCAGCTCTATCACTAACTTATCAGAGATAATAGATCAGCTATACAGGCTGCCAGCCTCTGTCCAATAGTGACTCAGTTATAACTGCCACCCTTCTGCAGAGATAAAGAATACAATAACAACATGTAAGCATGGATAAGAACACTGTAGAATCTGATAATATACTGTAACTAGTCAAGGTGTGATGAAAACTTCCTCTAAATTGGTGAAGTATTTCATTAAATCTACAAGTGCAATAAATTAATGGATAAAGTAGCAATCTCAATACATTAATTATTAGAGGAACATACAATATGTTTAAATGAAAATAATGAAGTAAATTAACAGCTGTTATTGCGTGTTAAATCCCTTTAGCAGGACATTTTATTGCATTTTGACAAACACTGACTTCATCCTTTGAGTCACACTGCATTTGCAAACTGATTGTTGACATTTCTGACATGTATAAACAAGGAGAACACTCATTCTGTATCATCTCGGAGCATGTCTATTCAACAGCTGATTAAGCTGTTTTGGCTACGTTCATTCAACCCTTTCTGTGCAAACAAAATATCCATCCACAACCAGAAATGATTTCTATTTTCAGTTTCTTTATTTGTTTGATTTTTTTTTTTGCTTTATAAATCAATATTGTTATAATGCAATACACCAGAGGATACTGTTAAAGGGAATACTTGTGCATAAACCTTTAAATATGGTCAGTTCAAAATCTGTTTCCCAATGTGGACTTGCTTGAAAAGCAGTGCTGTGATGCAAGGCTGAAGAAACAATTTCAGACAAAAGAAAATCACATGCTTACAATACATCAAGGCTTTATCTCTGACAAGTGTAGGGCAGGCCAACAAGGACAATGGTGGGGCAGTTGTACAGGACACGCTGTTCAAATCTCCAGCCAATCCTGTGACTTTCCCCACAATCACAAGATGCCATGATGTGAGTCTTTGGGTGTGAGATGTGGCATGAGCTAACAGTGAAATCAAGGCTTTGAACTGCAAAACAGCAGGGGACGATCTGTTTGAAGCATAAGAAATTCATTTTTTGGTGTGAACCTTAATTTTTTATTTTCTCTTTTTATCCAGACTTCCAAGAGAAGGAAGAGAAGTTTATATTTTTGAGGAATGTTCAGTAATCACTTTCATGTTCAATTTTTGTGTACTTCATGTATGTTTTGTCTTAGTTGAAATACCAGATAAATGACAGGATTTGATTATATCTCTCTCAAAACCCCAACAAACTGCTCTGACATGTACAAATTATGTCACAGTTTATCCAAGCAACGCAGATACGATGTTGGCTTTTCTGCGGGGTCAAGTGGAAATTGCACGAGAACAGTAAACAAGGCGAGTTTACTTGTTAACTTTTGCATACTTTTTTTCCCACACTAATCCTCTTTGGAAACAGGGTGTTCAGCACTTCACCTGATATGAGGCCACTATGTTAAACATTAAGCTATAGCCGGAGGAGGCTCAGGAAGAGGTTGCCTCGGGTAAAGGTGGTGTGATGTCCTCATTGCGATAGAGCAGTGATCTTGAAAGTAACAACAATCAGTAACAGTGGAACAGGTGACATTTGTATCTGGCAGAGGTCACTAGTAGTAATGAAGCAACAGAGAATGTCGCCTGAGTCTGCTGTCTGTTTATTATGTTCCTTCTCACTGCTCTTCCAGTGTTGTTTTCAACTGTTTTTAGCATAAAAAAACTTAAAAGACTCCCTGTACGCCACGTGCACATCAACAAGCAGCAAGAAGACAAAGTTAGCAACTAGCTGGTGAACATAGCATAGCATTTAGCAGCTAAAGAGTCAGACATTTCCCTCAGACATTGGTGGAGACCAAAAACAGAGCAAACAGTAAAGTAATTGGACTTATATTCACCAGATTGCCAAAAAAAAAATCTGTTATTTCCAGTTTTAAAAGATAAGCATGCCATGTTCATTCTATATAACCTGTCAAAAGCTTTATAAAAGGACTTATCTAAAACTATCTACTATCTACTATCTAAAACATTTGAGATGACAGTTTGATTGTGCCATTGCTTTGATTTTAGATAGTAAAGCTAAAATCAACAAAAATGTGCCCCTTTCTTTAGTTCTGAGGAAAGGACTGACTCAGACATTTTAACTAACGAGTCTTATAAGGGATTCAGCTATTAGTCATGTGCTGATATCCCTGTAAAATTACTACCGGTAGTGAGCTGTCCTATTATTCACTGTCTGGGAGGCATGTCTAGTATCTGTCTATGGATGACATCATCGCCACAGTGTGTCTCGCTACTGTACTGCTTGAGGTAAAACTTGTTCAAATTTATAAATGAAATGTGCAATGAGTAATAGAACAGGAAAAAACAAATGATGTGTATTTTTAGAATGTCAAATTAGATCAACTAAACAAATTCTCTCTATTCCTCTCAGTATCTCTCTCTCCCTTAATATCTCTCTCTCACACACACACACACACACACACGAATATACCCACTGGGTGCACGACTGTGATTGGTGGAAAATGACACCTGAGCAGACAGCCGGGGATAATTTAGGATGCTCATTGGCTGCTGGAGCTGTGCTGTTCATGGGCACTTCTAGTGTAGCTGAGTTGAATAGAGCTTTTGTGTAAACATGCGACATAAAGAGGTGGGGGCACGCTATCATGAACACCTGTACTGTAGTGTATTGCAATCCAATACAATAGACCTGCAACAAAAAAAATGTACCAATGTTGAGCTTATAATGCTAGGCTTTTGTGTCTGAGAGTTGCTTAATCAACTCTGTGGAAAGTTTGGAGTTTGACTTGAGTGGTTTTAACTCAGAATACAATCTGTCTACCAGACAGCACAAAAACCATAAAGCAATTAACAATACAGCCACCATACACCAATTTCCTTGAAAAAAAGATAACAAACTGAAGTGTTTTTCTTTAAAGTGAAATAGCTATTTAAAGGTCAACGGCTGCAATAAGCTTAGCAGTGAGAAGCTCAGTGCTGATAACGGTTTGTGTAGTTTATCATAACAGACACACAGTGACAGCTGTTGGTCAAGTTAAAGGAGTAGCTCGACATTTTTGGAAATGCACTTATTCAGTTTCTTGACGAGAATTAGATGAGAAAATGGATACCTCTCAGTAATTTACACATTCCCTTTTGTTTAATTTGTACAAAAACCGAGAGGCTAGCTGTTTTCGAGTCTCTATGCTAAGCTAACCGGCTGCTGGCCCCAGCTACATATTTACCCTACAGATATGACTCTCAGCAAGTAAGAAAACAAGCTAATTTCTCAAAAAGTTAAACTATTCCTTTAAAAAAAACACATTAAATGCAAGTCACTGTTTCTGAAATATTGTTATTCACTGAATAGCAGAGTTTATTTGTCTTGTAGCTCTGAATTTATTTAACATCCCTTACAGTTCAACATATTCTTTCTGTTTTGGCATAATACACCCAGAAAATAAGCATGCTGTACAGGAGAGGGTGTAGGATCCGGCTATGAAAAAAGGTGAGCTGCTCTGAAACAATTTTGGAGCTGAGCGCTAAAGAACAAAGGGGCTAGGAGATTGCATCCTGGTGCCACGCCCTCGGGCTGTAGAGTTAGGGCCTTTATGGCACCCTTTGTTAAGCTGCTTGATACACTCTATACCCTAGAATCCCCTTTCATCTTTCATGGCCCAGTAAAAAAGAGAGCTACTGAAAAGGTTGTGTGTATCCAGGGTACCCAGAATGCACTGAAGGAAGAAGATAGAGAATTTTGAGCAAACTGTGGATTATTACACTAGCAATAAAAAGGGATGGGTGCTGCCTGTGATTACTTACGGTGCACTTTACCCATGATTGCTTTTTGGAGGAAAATAACGTCTTTGTTAATGGGTCAAATCATTTTAAAGGTTGTCTTAAATGTGCAGTAGCTTAGCACCCATGAAATGGAGAGAAGAAATGCAATAATTTTGACACCTGAACTAGAAGGAATAAACAGAATGAAGCTGTTTTAATCAACAATCCGAGAGCATGGATTAGGATGTCTCCCTTCATAATTTCACACAGGATTGAGGAAAAAAATTGTCAAGCTTGAGTTTGATAGATCAATTTACCAGCTGTTCCAGCAGGCTTTTCCTTTAGCTATAATTCAATCCCTCCCAGTCTAACAGCATAATCTATGACACGCTTGATCTGCTATTCATTTGAAGTGTCGTAGCATCCTGCTTTATCTTCTGATGTAGCTGAGACCTCCTCGACGCCAGCACCAGCACTGGTGGTTGCTAGGAGCTATTTGCTATATGCCGAGTCATTTTCACGGTTATTATGGCCTCGTATTAGCTAACATACAGCTTGTGATTTTCAGCCTCCGTATTAATGCACATGTTACTGTCATTATAAGTATGAGAAGCAATCTAAATTCCTACAGGATCTTTATTTTTCCATTTTTTAACTTGTGCCCCTTCTCTCTATGATAAAATATTCAATGTGTTTTCAACCACATTATAATACTGATATTTCGTTATGTCTTCCTGTGTGTGAGTCATCTCAGGTCACCCATATCCAACAACATAAAACTCAAGCTAAGAGAGAGATTTACGCACACCGACAACCCCCCAAACACACACACATACACACATTGCTGTAGGCTTTTCTCCACAGACACCTGGATTGCCAAAAATTACACAGAGAGAAATGTATTCATTTGGGGAACATACACACTCTCTTTCCCAGAGACAAGCCTTCAACACTCATTTCATTCTGAGGCAGAAAAGAATACTATTGTTTGATTACTGCGATGTTGTAGTAGTTTGGGGCCTCGGGGAGTTCCCTGTATGTGCACCCTTCTCTTTTTGACCTCCTTTGCCCTTTTGTGAAGCTGTTAAGTCTCTGGTAATTTATCTGTGGTAACCACATGGTCCGCTGAAATTAGGATAGAGCAAATATGACGGATGTCATTATCTATGGGTTGCAGCAAAGTGAGTGTTGGTTTAAGACCAGACCAGCGTGTTTGTGAAGAGGTCATGAGTGAGGATCTATACCCTTATATCCAAGCATCCTTTAAGAAAGAAATGAGTGAGGAAGAAAAAGAAACTTGTTCAGTTGGGTTAAAAAGCAGAAATTTCTTTTTTGACAGTCTCCTCATCCTGTAAGACATGCTGCATTTGTTCAAGGCCTCTACATAAACCAACACAACTCTAAGCACTCCGAAATGAGAAGGGGGCACAAATGCAAACTTTTCAACTCTCAATATACTTTCATGCTTGATTTATTTGGTACAAAGTAGTGACACAGCTCCAGTGAAGTGGTTCCAGCTGTGACATTTATATTTAACCATTCAGTTATCACTGCCATTTTAGAAATGGCATTTTCTCATTCTATTCAACTGGAACCAATTTAAACTCAGCCAATTTGAATGTGCTGTCTGGAGACTGAAATACCTACTGTATAAGATGATTATGTATCCATATGTAATAGTAACATTCAAAAACCCATTCTGAAACTGCTCTAGTGGGACTATAAAAGCTGCATTATCTTTTAAAGTGAGTGATGACATGGTTAGTACCTTAATAATATGGAAGTCAACAGAATAAAGTAGCTTCCTGTCTGCTGCATTTGCCATCACTGTTTGCATGCTGACTTTAGAGTTTACAGCCATGCCAGGATCACTAAAGTCATACTGATATATCACCTGGGGACCATGAATGCCTGCACAAAATTTCATGGCAATCCATCTAACAGTTGCGAGACCAACCGTTAGACCAACATTGCCATCCCTAGAGCCAAGCCGCAATCATGGCTAAAAAGTCCGTAGTGTGCTCGCAATGTCTCCATGACTGCTTTCATAAATATAGTTATAGATTGTTTTGTTCCCAATATCCCCGGTAATTGGGGCATCGTTTTCCTCCACATGGCACATCAAATCAGCCATAAAAAGAAGTGATAAATTCAGCAGTTGGCTTAAGGCTTTGAAGCTGAACACTGGGTGACAACCACCAGAACCCAGTGCCTGCATCACATTCATTTAGAGCTCATTTTTAGTTCAGCATCTTAGCACCACATAATTGCCAAAAGAAAAAAAAACAACAATGAATACAATACCCTGAGACATCAGCAGCACAGATAATTACACCAAAAAAGATTTTAATTAAACTTAATTGAAAAGAAATGCTTATCAGATTGATATGCTCTCTGTTTTTGTTTACCAAATTTGCTGTAGGTCATGAAGCATCACTCAATTTTGCAAGTCAATTTGCATGAAAAAAGATGATTCACCCATGCTATTAGTTTCTACAAAGTGCCAGCAGCTGAAATTAAGTATCTTTCTTAGTGTGGGGCTTTTTGACAGTCAAGTTGAAATAACTGTTTTTGTTCCTCTCCCTGGATGAATTATGCAGTTTCATCTCATAAAAAAAAAATTGCACAGCAGTGACTTTTCATCCAAATATGTCATTTGTGGTTCATATTCCAAAGGGTACAACGTTTCCTGTGCATGTCCTCAGGCGCAGGGAAAAGCAAAACATGACCCTATAGATGTTTTTTCCTGCACGTATGCACTGGGTGGAGGTTTGTTATCGCGCTGCCATATAGACCGCCTGACTGGGTCACACAGGCTCTTGCAAAACATGTTTCCATGTTGTTGTCGGTCCTTGAAAGAATATGTCATCTGGCCACTGAACCTTTTTACCATACATATTATCTCTTGACTGACGTGCAGGAGCCCTACAAAGATCAACAACATCACAAAAATGTCGTGCCACTAACCCCATTTTACAATAGCTGGCTATATAAAGGTGCCTGTGCAGGAAGTTGGGAGTCAGATTGTGGAGACTGTTGGAATAGAAAGAGAGAGATTGCTTCTTTTTGGGCAAAATCTGTAAAAGTCTGAGCATTAATCAAAGAAAGATATTCTGCTTTTAGCCTGGTAAACACCAAACCTTCCTTTTTAAAAGACACTCATTCTCATAATGGCTACTTTTGTGTTGTTTATCCACTATATTTGCTCTAATATTCTATTCAATCTTATGATATATTATACTCCTGCTCTATTTTTACAGCTCTTTCTTGCAGTAGTTATGTTATGCTGCTATTTAAACTAGTTCTCTGTTTCTACTTTCACTTCTCTGGTCTCCAGCCTGCAGGTTTGTGCGTCTGTCCCGGACGAAGGGGCGGTGGGGTGGCGTCACGTCATATCAGCCGCCGCGCTCTGATTGGCTGCCGATTCTCACCCGACACAGCTGTGATTGTTTTCTGCAGAGGAAGCTCTGGTCCCTGGTATGAGCTCTGTGCTGTGGAATGGAGCAGTGCTGTGTTTTTTTTTCTTCTTCTTCTTCTTCTTCTCCTCCTCCTCCTTCTCTGAGTCCACTAACGATGATGTGAACAAGCAACGTGATTGTAGTGTTTGTTTGTAAAAGAAAAAAGAAAAAAGAGCAGGAGAACAAGGAGGCGAGTCCGGTTTAATGAACAGGAGTACAGGTTTCTCTTTTGATCAGACACTGAAGACGTCTGGAGATCAAGGTAAGTTAAGCTACAATGATCGCAGCCTTTTCTTTGTTAGTGTAACTTGTGTCAGCTCAAGCAGCAACAAGCTATCTCTCTAACTTGTCAGATAAACGTATCTATCATTCAATAGCCTATTTCCTCCTTGTCCTCTAGACCCAAAGTGCCAAATGCCCAGACTAGACGACCACTGTTGGAGCTGCTCCTGTGCATCGAGGGTGGAAACTAAACACTCATCATCATCTGGAGCGAACTGGTTGGCATCGAAAGCCGAAGAGATGATGTCCATTATCACGACGGTGCTCAGCAATGCCTACGGCTCCCTGCACGACGTCCGGACGGCCAACCTGATCCGCCGGGGTCTCGTCCTCTTCACGGTGGGAGCCTTCCTCGCCTTGGTGCTCAACTTGCTGCAGATACAAAGGCACGTCACCCTGTTTCCAGAGGAGGTGATGACAACTGTGTTTTCGTCTGCCTGGTGGATCCCGCCGTGCTGTGGTACTGGTGCCGGTGAGTGGACAACACATTGGTGTAAAACATGCTTTAAAAAAGTGCGTTTATAAATAGTTCTGGGGGAGCTTTTTTGAGCTAGGTTATCTGTAGAGTGGGACAAAGGAATGCAAAGAGAGGGGAGGGGTTGCAGGGCAGTAGTTTTTATCATATAAAAAGAATATTATGGTGAAGAAGAAACTCTTTAAAAATCAATTAACCAATCGTTTAGTAGTGCTGGAAGTTAATTTACAGCACACACACCATACTAAGCAGTAAAACAGCACATTAGGCTGTTTAAGGAAACAAAAACTATTGTTGTCTGTAATTGCTACTATCATCAGACGCTGCATGATCAGGTGGTAATGAATCATCAGGGTTTGTTTTTGTTAGTCATTATATAAGCCTTCTTTTGCCCAGCTTTATTAGTCTTGTGGTTTTGTCTGGCAGTCAGTTATGAAAAAAAAAAACTCAACTGAGTACAGATGGTAAAGATCCTCGAGCTCTGATTGGTCGCAACAGCCGGACATGAGGTGATCTGCGCGCTCATTGGCTGGTGTCATAACGGGTGAGCTGAGGGGGGGAGGTACCTTTAAGGCCAGGAACCAGGAAGTGAGAGAAGAAGGGGGAGAGGACGTGGGAGGGGGGATAACAGCAACTATGCTCGGCACCTCCTCCCATGTGCTGCGAGGCAGAAAACAAATGATAAGAGAGGAGTAGATTCATGTTCTGTTTACATTGTTCTGCGGCTTATTAATGCCCCTCAGTGTCATGCGGGGACTTGTTTAAGGTCATCACTGTGTAAACTGTGTGCCTTTAGTACTCAGTAATAAGTTTAAAATGAACGTGTAGTGTTTTTTCAAGTATTTAGTCTCAATTGAGGCTGCTTTTCAATGAAACACTCAATTGTTTGATCTATGCAATGTTAGAAAATAGTTCCAAGAGTCAAAGATAACATCTTCAAATAACTTTATTTTGTCCGACTAACATACCAAAACCCAAATCTATTCAGTTTCTAATGATATAGAATAGACAGATGCTGCATATCTAAACTTTTTGAAGCAGGAACCAGAGAATATTTGGTATTTTTGTGCGATATATCATGAAACAACTCCTCAGTTTAATTGTTTCTTTAGCTGAAATGATTAGTTAGACAGAAAAAACAGTTGGCAACTATTTTGATAAATGATTCATAAAGCCATTTATAAGAAAAAAGTACAACAATACCTAGTTTCAGTTCCCATCTTGCGTTATAGAGAAATGAAAAAGGATTTCGTGGGTTTACTCAGACAAAACAAGTAGTTTGAGGATGTCACTTTGGGCTCTAGGAATTAAAGATGAATATTTTCTGACATTTTAGAGACTGATTCATTGATAAATAATGAAAATAATCTACACATTAATAGATATTGAAAACAATGCAGCCCTAATAATTTCAGCTCTAGTCTCAGTATAATATTCCTACGAAATGTACATAGAGACTAATACATTTGCTAATATTATTATAGTGTCTTTCTAACATTTTTGACTTTTTTTAAGGGGGTTTCAGTCTATGTATGTGTTGAAATGAGTAACTAATTATGGACGTGCATGTTCAGCAAATAATCTCACACAGCAGTTCTATGACAGGATTTTCCCCTCTGGCATTTCACAGAATTTCTGCTTATCTGGTGTAATTCGGGTCTGTTTGTTCCTTTCACAGCTGTTGTCGGCCTGCTGTATCCCTGCCTCGACAGCCATTTGGGAGAGCCGCACAAGTTCAAGCGGGAGTGGGCCAGCGTCATGAGGTGCATCGCCGTGTTCGTCGGCATCAACCACGCCAGTGTTGTATCCTTTTTTCTAAAGTCTGTGGTTATGAGTGACAGAAAAGTAGATTGATCGATCATTTAGGCTTGGGGTTCTAGTTTGCACAGGATCTAAAGCAACCAGGATGTCCTGCTTTACCCTTTACCCATAAGAAGTGATGGAACATTGGCGGGTCATCCAAATATTTGAGTAAAACTAATCCCATGCTAGCGTCATACTGTTTGACTTTGTCCTTAACTTCCCGAAACACAGAAACTAGACTTCGTCAACAACATGCAGCTCTCCCTAACCCTGGCAGCTTTGTCCTTGGGCCTGTGGTGGACGTTCGACCGGTCCAGGAGCGGCTTCGGTTTGGGCATCACCACTGCCTTCCTAGCTACTGTGATCACACAGCTGCTCGTCTACAATGGAGTCTACCAGTACGTCCCAACAATTCATTTTCTGTAATAAAATCTCGCAAGTGGAACAGCAGCTGTCTCAAGTTTTCACTTTTTAGGAAGCACAACTTTTTTTTTTTTTGGTGCTGCCAACGATGATAAAACACAAGTGCTTTGTCATCACTTCAATTCTGTGTGGTTGAAGTGATGATTATGTAGCTGTAAAAGTATGCTTCGCCCCACTGTGAAGGAAATAGATGTGGAAGTTCAGATAGGCTTTGTATGTTCTCCTCACTCAGATCCGTCCTCAGCTCTGTTTTTAATGTGTCTTCTCTGTTTGTAAGAGCTGACATGTCTTATTTGTAGATTTGACTTAAGTGGAGGGACATTGCGATTTTATTATTGTAGGATTACTTTGGAGGGAAATCTGTTTTCATTTGACTCTTCCAGAGAGGTCAGAGGTCAGGGTACAGGACAGCACCACATAAACCTGCTCTGCTTTCTTAAGAATGATCAAATAAGATGTTTCTTTTTTTCTCTCTCTCTCTCTTTCAGGTATACATCTCCAGACTTCTTGTATGTACGCTCCTGGCTCCCATGCATATTCTTCTCAGGTGGTGTTACGGTGGGAAACATAGGACGGCAACTTGCCATGGTAAGTCTGCAACCTTTAGTAATATATATAGTGTTATAACTCATATTCGAGTTCTAATGTAACAGCTGAGTCCCTTCTTTTAGGTAGGAAATCAGATATAAACTCATCCATGGTAATATGGTAGAGGTGACGTAACTTATGGTAGTTCAGTTACATTCCTGTAAATATACCTTTATATACAACTTGCCTTATAGGAATAATTCACCTATATCTCAGTCTATATTAAAGCTAGGACAGTTTTTTTGGAAAGTGTCTGCATTATATTGTTTGTTTTCAGCTATAAAATATCCCATTTAGTACATATCTTGGTCACAAATCTCTAATAAGCAAATTTAGGGCATTCTTATCAACATGTCCATATGTCATTTGCCTATATGTCATTATCTGTATCTGACTTGTATGTAAATATAACAGTCGCTGGGTGAGTTAGCATTGCTGCCGTATGTGTCGGCCTTCTCCCAAACATTAGAAATAACCAGAAGTTGATTCTTTAGTTACAACAATGGGAACAAAGTTGATAATGAAACCAAAAAATAGCACAATCCACATGTTCTGAAGCCAAAATAATTGGGTTTTTAATCCCAAAGTTTAGCATTTATCTTACTATTACCTAATATTTCTCCACTGATCGCCTGTTAATGGAGACTTGGAGAGTCTTGCTACTTTATGGTGTTTCCTAAACTAGTTTCAGAGTTTGAATGTCATCAATACAACTTACAACAATATATCACTTTCAAGTCAGAAAGGGAACCTTTGACAGAGGTTTTTTCACTGGGTGTATTACCTTGAAGTCGGTTACATGAAACACCTAAAAGTCTCATGTTAACGTCCTCATTTTCAGCTTTGATGTGATTCCTGTAAACAGCTACCAAACCAGTTTCAGTGCTACAGGTGTCAGTTTTCTAGTCACCCGATACTCTTGATTTTGATCCAGAGGCTTTTTCTTATTTGCCAAGAATATAATTTAGGGCTAAACACTGAATGTGTGTGATGTTTTTAAGGTTTTTTGGCCTGGCAGTGGTTCAACAAAATGTGTATCTATTGAATACTTCTGCACTATTTTAAAGCAGTTGAACATAAAATGATGACTTCAAAAGACCACAACAGCTGATAACATTGTCAAACGGTTTAGAGTAGAGCAGAGTGCGTCAGACACCCCCCATCCTTCATAATTATCCCATCAAGTCAGCTTTGATGTCTTCATTAAGCTTCTGCCCAGAAGCCTCACCTCATTCTCTCTGTAAAGTAAGAATCCCGTCACTCCCTCAGTTTGACTCAGTCAAAGCGTGAAAGCAGATTAAGAGCTGTTGTTTTTCACAGTCGTGGCGGGGACACAGAGCCAGTCAGAACTCGGCTGACCAGAGGGTCATTTGCCACTTGTTGTTTTTGTTTGTGATGAAGCCTGGAATGCTGGCACAAGTCCTCACTTGTGTATTTGTTCGCTGTTTTTCTCTCTTTCGCTCCAGTGGTTCATTTATGAAAAGGATAAGAAGGAACATAAGACTTTTCTTTTTTTCTCTTCTTACAAAATTGTTTTTTTGGTGGCTTTTCCTTCTTTCATTTTGGGTTTAAGCCAGTTACAGTGAAACAATCTTTTTAACAGCATTAAGCATGCAGAATAAAAAAGAAAAACACCAAGCACTGCTCTTTCCAGCTCTTGTGCTTAATAGATCTGGTTTAATGGCTAATAATTGTACTGGTTTTTATCCAGTTATAGTCAGATGTGGAATTCATGGGCAAATAAGATGACAATATAGTTTAGTGCACAAGCTGTTGAGAGATTTGTTTCTAAATCTATTTGAAATGTTTTGTGATGACTTCAGATAAACAGATTTTGCAGTTTTCTCGTGTCAAGCTAGCAGTACTCCCTTCCCTTTTTTTGTGTGAAACGTTCACTTGTCAGTAGGGAAAAATCAAATCATCCCAAAAAAGGGAACTGAAACATAATGATTCATTTGTTTAAATCTAATCTTGATACTTGAAATAGTCAAGATTGTTTCATACAGGGAGGAACGGATCTGTGGTTATGTCAGCTCAGCAGGGTTTCGTTTCAGCAGCAGTTTAAAGTTTGCAGGAAACTGAAAATAATGTGTTCATGTTTGCATCCGTGATTCATGTCTTGAAAATGAGTCACTCAAAGTTGTTTTAAAGTTTCCCTGAATTAGTTTTCCAGTCATCCAAACAAAGCTTCAGGTTAAGGATGTTTTTCTATATAAATGCTGTCACATCTTCAGTGTTTACATAAAGACACAACAGAAACTCTAACAGTGACTTTTCAACTAACTTAAATGCTAGTCGTTGCATTGAAGTGATTAATCTATTGATTGGCATGTTATTAACACAAGCCTTCTTCTCTGTCTCCCCTCAGGGTTGTGTGGAGAAACCTCACAATGACTGAACAGTGAACCACAGAACAGTGGAAAGACAGAAAAAACCAGGTGGAGAACAACAACACGAACATGGACAAGTTTTGTTGAGAACTCGAAGAGAGAGAGAAAAAAAAAAGACTCATTGGTTTTTGACTCCATCCTTTGTTCTCATAACAGAGTGCGGGTCAGAAAAGCCCCTCATCTAACGTGCCATGTCCTCTGCACCTCCTTGTGGCCAAACAGCCTTTTCCCTCCCAACCTCTGTTGTCCTACATTAGCATTAAGACTTCCTTCACACTAGACGGGAGGACAGTGTTTGCCTTTTTTAAAAAAAAAAGTGAACAATAAGCTGGTTTTTAATTTTTTGCGCTGGAAGATCCGGCTACTCATCTTCCCACAGTTTATGGAGTGAAAGCGTGCGTGTGTGTGCTTTAGCGTGGATGTGTCGTGGTCTTAGCAGAGAAGACATGAGGGGGTGCTATAATGTCTGTTTTTGTTTTAGTAGTTTGAATATAATATGATCATAAAAGGGAAATGTTATATGAAGTGGGCAAAAAAAAAATATGTCTTAACTCTCACATGGAAAAGTATTAAGTGGCTTCTGTGATTGAGATACAGGGGGAGACGTACTGTATGTTCCCAATCAAACCAAATTAAGTATTTATTTTGTTACATTTTGAATGACCCCAAACCAAATGTTCTGTGTGATAAGGAATGATGCCTCCCATTTTTAAAGAAACTACAAACTTGTAGTTTTTTAAGTCGGTCAGTATAGTCGATTTGTACTAACTGATATTAATTTGTATATGAGGAATTCATAGATATACTAAGTGGTAAGATATTTGGAGAGGAAAATGCATACTACTTAGCTTCTTCAGTGAAAATTTGTTGTATTTACAAGTGAAAAGCATCACATTGGCAGTTATCTGCCAGCACAGGATTGTGTTTTCCACATTTTTATGAGAAAACCACTCTCAAACCAGCAGTATGTTGTTTCTCACCTGCAGATGATTGTTTAGAAGAAAGTAGGACAGAAGCTTTTTTTTATTACCAGCAAAGTGAGGAAAGACACCAGTATGGGCCGTGTTTTTAAAAGAATGTACCAGGAGTATATTACAATTTTGCTGTAATACCATTTTAAAACACTTTCCAACGCATTTTTACCTTTGTAGTCAGGTGTTAAACTTCTTGTAGAATGGACCTGCGATTCCCATCGAGACAAACATTCACCGTGTTGATCGTGATGAGCATTTTCCACTTCGAATTGTATCTTCAAACTGGCGATAACAGTTTGGGAACATACGCCGGTTTGAAGGAGAGAGCAGGACATTATTACTTCAGCCTCGAAGATTTGCAATCTGTGATTGCCTGTGTATTATAGAATGTAGTGCTTTTGTCACTATAACAGTTTAGTTTTATCATTTGTACAAACATAATGACATTATTGCTTGTATATATGATGGCTTGCCTATGTAATCAGACAGGTATTACCATACTAGACCTACAGTATGTTAGTTAGTGTTTGGGGGTCTAGAGGATTAAGTGCAATCAGAATATACATGAGCCGATTATTCTTCCTTATTTATTATTATTATTTCTGACAAAGGCTAAAAAAATATATATATAACTTGCAGTGTGGAAACTTTCAACATCAAAAAAAAAAAAGCAATAACATCTTTGTTTTTTTGTGAACAAGATTTTTGTCAGAGATTACATGCCTTCAGAGTCAATACCAATGACTCTCACCAGAGAGACAAAATGAAAACTACATATTGTGTCAAACTGTTGTAAAATCTGATTTAGTAGCATTATTGAAGGAGACCTGATTTATTTTTTTAAATACTTTTTTCTTGCGGCAGATCGCAGAGGTCGGATCTGCTTATATTCAGGTGTGCTAAACTGAAGAGGAAGCTTTATTTTTTTGAGGTGGTGAAACACCTTTTGTTTCAATGTTTTAGAGTCCCTATGTGTGCGTCTGATATTTCAGCTGTGTATCGTTTTTGCTACCTTGGATTTAAGTGAAAAATAAAAAAAAAAAAACACCTGATAAGGACGTCTGTGTGAAGTCGTTACTCACATATGGGAATCAGTGAATGATATGAATGAACTTATCCTTAAAACCAGGAAGAAATAAAGGAACTACATAGTCATCTACACCTGATACCAGCATACATAATTCAACTGAGCTTCAGTCATTCTGTGTTTAATTACTAAACACTAGAAAGCAGACACTAGCCTAATTACATGTCTCACCAGCTTCGGTAAAACAATGACCCTCAGATTTTATTTGGGTGTCAGATGCAGCGGCAGCAGCTCAATTGGACCAGAGCTTTCTGGGGTGCTGATGATGGCATTTGTTGTGTCTGCTGTCACGGCCAAGTTTGAATAGATGAGGACACTCTTTTGTCCGGGGGTCTCTGTCAGTCTCCAGAGCCATTATAATGTCTTCGGCTGCATCTCTTCTGTAAGACCCATCCAACCCCCCCCTCACCCCCACCCCCCACCCCGCCCCTGTGTGTCACTGGGATCATGAGGAACTGGCCCCCCTCCTCCTCTGTCTACCCCTGTTACTGAACACGCCTTTCTGGAGGGCAGACTTCTATTTATACCTAGCGGGGGACTGACAGTTAACCTTTTGCACTGGGGGAAATTTCTGGGAGTGGGGCCAATATCTGTGGGCTATTTTGTATCACCCCCTCGTTCTGGGAAGCTCTCCATACATTCATCTATTTTTCAGTTGTTTCTATCTATCTATCTATCTATCTATCCATCTATCTATCTATCTATTTATCTATCTATCTATCTATCCATCCATCTGTCTATCAGGACAACGATCCAGCGCCACACGCCACTTCTTCTTCTCTCCCTCCTCTTTCCGTCTCCTCCTCTTCTGAGGCAGAATAATTGGCCAGGCTTCAACCTCCTTTCATTTCCAGCCACAGCAAACTGAAAGACTCCATTAGAGCGCCTCCTTATTGCCAAAACAACCCCCCCCCCTTCCTCTCTCTCTCTCTCTCTCTCTCTCTCTCTCTCTCTCTCTCTCTCTCTCTCTCTCTCTCTCTCGCTTCCTCTTGCTGTATCTGGGCCAATCTTATCTATTGATTCAGGTCATCTATAGGTTCAAACCATTTAGTTTCACCTGCAGCACTTTGGGCTCCATGACTTTGATTACTCCTTTGGAGATTCTGTTATTTAGCCTCTAATTTGATGCAGTGAATCAACTGCCAGTAAACATGTCAGGCAGTGATGTGAACATTTAATAACTCCATGCTCAAGGAGCAATTTTTAAGTTTACGTAAGTCTTAAAAATCATGTCTTTCATGAAATAAGTGGGGAAATAGTGTCTATCTGTGAAGGTTGCCAGTCATCCAGGTCACTATACATAAGATAAAATCAAACTTTATTGATACCAGGAAGGGAAATTCAGCATTACAGCAGCACAAGACCAGAGAGTTAGATAGGCACAGGCTACAGATAAGTAGAAATATACAAATAACACACAAAAAAAAATCAGTTTGAAAGCTATATACAGTATGTTACACTAACCGGTATGCATAAATGTATATGCAAAACCAATAGATCATGGTGGCATATTAGATATGGTATATTTGGAATGAATATTTATCAAGATTAGTATGGTTGTATAATGAATATAAAGCATAATGTGGAAAATATTATAAAAAATTTAAATTAATATAAATATTTGATGTGATATACATGTTTATAATAACACATGAATAAGAAATATGAGATAGTACAGCAGAATACATTTGCATAGTATAAGAACAATATGATGTATTATAGAAAGATCATGTTATTGTTTTTGTACGTTAGACTTTGTGTTTCTGTAATATGACAGATTCTGAAATACGACTTTATAAGTTTGGATGAGAGCAAAAACATCTTCTGTGGGATCGTTCCACTTTTTGAAGTGACGGTATCTGAACTCAAACTCACTTAAGCTTTGCAAATGATTGACTTGCATGCCACAGAAGTGTGCTCTTCACATTTGTATTTAGACAACCATACTAGACTCTAGATACTTGACTAAATTACATCATCAGACTTTTGTACAGTAATTGCGTCTCACCTTAGGGCCCCTCAGCAGTTCCTGACTCTGTTGTGATTGGATGCGGGTGGCCTGTCTCCCTCTCATCAGAAATGTCTGTTGTAACTCTGTTGTTGACTCATCGAGCTGCTGTCAACTCACTCTGCCTGTCGCGCATATTAAAAAGTCTCTCAGGTGCTGTTACATAGACATCTTGACAAGTATTTGCTTTGATTCATGCTCCTACTCTGGTGCTAAACTCTTTGTTGGGTCCTTCTGGACTGGCCTGAGTTGAAACTAAACAGCTTGTTGTGAAGTTGAATAGTTAAATGCATGCATCAGGGTTGCAGAGAGACATGTTGAAGAGCTGAGGTATTAGGAGACATTAAGAGGCACATACGCTGGAGGAGTAAATCATGCAGCATAGTGTGAGATTACTATGCTGTCTACTCAGTAGTGATGGCTTTTGTTACCACCAGATGACAGTATTTATCCTCTCAGCTTGTCTGGACATTATTACCATGACATCTACGGACCCCTAGTGGTGGGACAGGGAACAGTAATGTCTTGCAGGGCCTGATTTTACAATGCAAAAGATGTAACTACTCTTCATCATCCAGCTACTTTTATGTAGCTCTAAATTAAGAAAACATACGACTCATGAGCCTTTGGACAAAACACAGACAGTAAGTGTGATTGAGCTGAGATAACAAGCTCTATATGTTTAAAAGTGCACATTCAAGTATGCAAATGTTGCACATGAAAAGAGAGAGAAAACTTGAGAAAATCACATATCAGTAAAGTGTTTAAAAAGACATTTTCCTTAAAGCCTTTTGAAAACCACTGATGAAAATAAGAAAACAAATCAGATTCAAAATGATAATTTATTAAACAGTGAGCGGGAATATTGGAATATTTATCTCACACTGCAGTGAGCAGCAGAGTCACATGCATGATAGAAAAGGTCAATGAAATGGATTGAGTGTGGAGAAAATCATTGCACACTCTTATTTCTCTGCCAAAAGGTCTTCAGTGGCATTAATGTCCTGCTCTCTGTGAAATATAATGAAAGATTGTGTGTGTGCGAGTGTGTGTGTGTGCGAGTGTGTGTCGTTTAGGTCTACTGAGTCTTCATTACACCAGAGCTGGGTCCACTCCTGTCCTCTGCCCTCGCTCATTGCCTCTCCCAGTGCCGGCCAGGAATAATGAATTACAGTGGATGCCATGGGGGGCTGAGTGAGTGGCTCAGAAGTGGACTCCATTTTAGTTCAAATTACCTCTCAGATCCCATTCAATTGCAGTTTCAGGCTGCTCTCTGCCTTCTCTACGTATTCCTGTCAGAGGATGAACTGATCCGTTCATACCTTTCATTCATTTACTTATTTAAGTAGCAGCTTTTTTTTTCTTTTTTTTGGTGGTCATCCCTCCACTTCTCTAGGTTAAACCACAGGCAAATCAAAGGAATACAAGCAAAAGATCTGCATAAAAATAAAAAAATAAAAACACAAGGAACAAGCTTACAGACACAGAATCATCTTTAGCAGCGTAAACAATGTCTCGGTGGGATTTATCAGTTCAGTCAGCATGCTCAGCCTTGTGTGCCATTCCTGTTGATTCCTCCTCTTCCTCCGCAGGACAATCATAAAATGACAGCATAAACCTCAGGTGATGGCACATTATGCATGCTATCCAAACAAATCCTTCCCAGTGTAAATTAAACACACCCAGTGCATCTTACAGCCCAGATCAGACTCTGTAAATCGAACCAGGGTAATAATAACTGAATAAAAGGTAATGGAATAAATCAAGGTGAGCATGCCCGCTGCAAAGATCTAAAACCTGAGAGGCAGAAAACAAAAACTCTGCATCTCGTGACATCTCACAAACAGGCAGGCATGAATCTGATAAAATATTAAAATATGAGGGGTTGCTTTTTTTAAAAATCTGATTTAATTGTGTAAAGGAAATACATAACTAAATATATAAACATGCCTATACCTTCCTGAAAATCAAAGCCCTGACACCTGTTGTGTGGTATAGAGCAGTCAGATCTAAAGCAAATTTAAACAAACTGATTTGTTTATGGACTCTTGTAGGGAATTAGTCCATTGTCACCTACTTCTATAATGTCAAAGGATGGAGACTTCATGGCTTTTCCTTTCTCAAATTTGCATAATCCAAATCATACTTGCAGCCCTGTTTAGGATGCACTAAAGGTCGATGTTTGTTATGTTTTAATCAGTCTTCATTAGTAGGCGTAAGAGATATTCGTGGGGAAGCAACATGCACGCAGCCTATTCATCCTCGCTGCTGAGAGATGCACAAAGTTGGCAGGCTAAATCCATCTGGGAAAGTTATTGCGCCTAAAATGGCCTTTGACAGCCCGCCCTGATAAGTGACAAATTCACAGCATATCCGAGACTGGGGGGTAAAAACAACTCAGGTGCGCAGGGGGGTGAAAGGGACTCCGTCGCACATGGCGCTTTCAGGGGAGGCCAGCACTATTTTGGCGAGTTAAACGGCGCAGGACGGCGATGCCACACAGGGAGAGGGGTCGAGTAACCGCTTACGACTGACCTCCGCCCACTATAATTAAAGTTGCAAGCTGGACCCGAAGACATAACACGAATTGTTTCTCCCATTTAGAATGACCTCCAATCTGAAAAACGGAAATAATCGGCAGAAAAACTTGCAATGCTAGATTTTTGGATTTTTAACTGTGCAACTTTCTGTAGCTACTGTGCTGTAAACACATGTAGTTTGTTGATTTGATATTGTTCGGTAAAAACACACAAATAATCAGTTATAACACTTGTTTGAATTGAAGTTGAATATGATTGGGAAAATAATCTTTACAGGACAAACTGATCATGCATTTTTTGGGAGAATTAGGCTAGATGTAGTGATTGCAAACTGCTCCATAATGGAAGATAGAAAGATATTTTAAGATAAAGCATAAAAAATATAATAGATGTTTTGCAAACACCTGCTCAACAAATATGAGTTCATGCTGGAGCAAGTGCTCTCCACCTGTCTCTCTCCCACTTGTTCCTCCCTCCTCATAAACGAATGCAGGAGCTCGGGACAGGTGCATGAGGCATGTGGACGATCCAAACCCCGAAAAGCATCCCTGGATGCCCCGCATGTGGGGATTGAGGGGACCGAGAACTCGAGGGCCACCGAGCTGAGCTGAGCTGAGCTGAGCTGATCTGATCTGAGCTGATCTGATCTGAGTGAGGGTCATTGAATCATTGAACACCAGGTAGACTGCGGCGCGCCTCTGCAGCTTTGACGCACGTTTTACATTACATTGGCCTTTCTTTTGAGGTCTGTTTAGCGGCACTTTTTTCATTCATAAATGCCCCCTCTCAGCACCCCAATCCCCCCCATGTTGCATGGTAGCCTATTTGTTCTGTATGACTGAGAATGTAAACCCATTAACCTTACGGAAATAGCCACCACGTGCAGTTCATTCTTTGCTGTCACAAGTAAGACGTCCCGACATGTGGAAAGTCCTGCCGACCAGCTGGAAAACCTTCATGATACTGTGGACGTGACACCAGTTGACTATCAACGTAGATAACAGCGGCTGTGAAGAAACTCCGAGGCCTCATAAAATGACTTTTTAATTACTTTTACATGTTTGTTGTGACATGAGAACGAGAGTGCAACACTTCTACAGGTTTTACAGAAACAGAAGAAGAAACTCAGATTTCCACGTAAAACTAAATAAACTTCACTGTTTGTTTGCCTGATCTTCCTTTTCTCCACATTTTTTTCTTTTTTAAACTTTTGTTTCTTTTGCCATTGTATCTTTTGTCATTGTAGCAGTTCTGCTACCTTTAATTAATTTTGAAATGACAGAAACAAGCTGGATGATGATTTAAAGTGACGCATGTTTGGCACGAAACGTATAAGGATGAAATTACTGGTCCAGAGGAGATCTGACATTTTTGTTTCATTATCTTTTCTATTGTTTTTTGTGTGTGAAGTTTACTATTGTAACTTTAATTTCTTTGTGCACACTTTATTTGTACTTTTGGTTTATTAAGAGCTGATTAGTTTGGGAATGGGCTCTCCCTTCTTATTTAAATCTTAAATCTATTTAAGATTCCACATTTTGCAATAAAAGATTGAAAAATTGAACAAACTGACTCCTAATGTTCTTTCAGCTTAAGTTTTATGTCACTCCTCTTTCCCGTAGACCAACTTTCGGTCGTAATAAGCCTTTTTATGATTAGTACACGAATCACTAACTTTGTTAAAACTATATTTTCCACCGCAAAACTAGAAAGACCACAACATTAAAAATTCATAGTTTAGCAGTTTTTTTTCTGCGACTTTTAAATGGATCTTAGTTATAGTTGTGTAAACAAAAAACACTCTCACACTCTACATCCAGCAAACTCAATATAACCCACAGCTGTAACTTTTTCCTCTTATGAGTAATGAGAAAACTTTTTAAAAAATATTTCGAGCTCCAAAAGGACGTAAATTCAGACAGGAGTGCTGCTGCTTTATGTCTGTAAGCAAATTTACTTGTTTGACATTTTAATAAATATTTACTCCTTAAAAACTTGAAGGAAAAAAAAAACACAGTGACTATCCACTGGACGTTTTTCTCATATTAGCGAAGCATTCAAGAGTTTGCTGATGGGAACTCAACTGCATTCAATTAGCCTTCATCTAATTTAGCTGAGGCCTTAATTGCGCTCAGGGTGGTGCAGTTGTTTGTGCTAAGCTCTGTTTGAGACTTCTGTGGAGAAATACGAGCCGCTCCTTAAGAACAATCCCAATTCAAATGAGACTTATCTACGCCAGACCGATCAGACGGATTAAGAGTTATTAAAACCTATAAAGGACTGAAACCAGAATATTCAGCAGCTCCAAAGTCCGCTGCGTGGTGACTCCAGAGGATTTCTCTGTAAACACATTCACACCACGGGAAAAAAATATATTATATAGACATCCTCTATCCTACATAAAGCGTTGTATGATGAATAAATAGTGGGGTAAAGGATGTTATCTGGAAGGTAATACACCAACAGAAACAACAATAAATTCATAAAAGAAGCAGACTTTGAGGGGCATCTTGTGTTTTCCATAAAAATACAAATCCAAACTTGTGTTTTATATCATGTTTTGACTTTTAGAAGAATGAAAAGTATAGTTTAGGAGTTACATCTGCTACAGTGGGGTCTATTTCTGCAAGATTTGCACAGTAATATGAAGCAATAGTAGCCTACTAATCAGGCAGATGTTCGTACGTTACACTGCAAAAATATCCAGTCTTGACGCAAGTGGAAAGCATGTACCAATGCCATAAAATAATGGCGTTTGTTCCTGATACAAATCAACTTTTTCACATGATTTACCCTCGATCTTCCCAATTCTGCCACATTCAACACACTGGCAGACTGCTTGTTTCTGGAATATTCCCGGGAAACAATGGGGCACTGGGAAACAGGTGCAAGTTTCTCCCCAAATCCTAAAATGTATTTTTTATATCATTTAAATTTCTAAACTGATTAACTTTTTGCAGTGTAGACGCAATTAGGCCCGCTTATCATCTTTTCTAATTCGGCTGTCATGCTCTTGGCTGACCCGGGATGAAAAAAACCCCCCAAAAAACAGGGAGCAGCGAGCTTCCAGGCCCACAAAAGCGCAACTAAAACAAAATCATACAGGATCATCAAATAGGAGAGACGTGCTTTCAGGTTTTGAAAAGGCACAGGAAGCTGGAGGATTTGGTCCGACCCCTGTATGGTGACAGAGCTGATATCTTAGAGACCCCCATTCATCTGGAGAGAGGGATGGTGACCGGGAGAGGGAGGGAGGGAGGGGGGGGGGTGTGTGAGGGGGGGAGTTGCTGGGTGGGGGTGCATCTGCAGAGGTCCCACCGCCCTCTGATCTGTGAGCTGGCGCACACATCACGGCGTCCATTCACAAATCCTCCTTCTGCGCGTCACCTTTTGTAGTACTCCATAGTACTGAGCGCTGGTGACGTGTAAGACAATCCTACCAAGGAAAATACAGAGGGGAAAAAAAAAATAGGTTATAGGAACTCAAGGACAGGGCACATGCGCACAATGCATGCGATTTATTATAGTAGTAGGAGGGGTGTATATACGTGTGTGCGTGTGTGTGTATGTGTGTGAGGAGGAGGATGAGGAGGGGTTGAGAGGTGTAGAGCTATAAGTGAATATGAAATAGATCGAGTTACTGGATTTATAGGCTGCACAGATACAAAAATCTGTGCATTACCAGCCTTGAATATAATAAAATAATAATAATAATAATAATAATAATAAGGGATACAGTGTTAACCATTCCCTGAAACGCAGAAGAGCTGCTCCACTGCTTTTTTGAAACAAACAAGAAAAAAAAAAACAGAGAAGAAACTGAAGCATTCACTATTTAGTAGAACCTGACAGACATGACATGTACAATAATCAATATGTCCTGCTTCTCTGAACAAGAACAGAATATATTCGTGGCGATAATAAATGTATCTAGTCTATGCTTTAAGCATGATACAGTAATCTCAATGTACGCTTTTGCAAAAAAAAAAAAAAAAAAAAAAAAGATTTTTCTTAAACTTCACATCATTGATTAGTGAGTTGACGTGGTCTGCTGGCGTTTATTTAGAAGTGACGTGACAGAGTGTTATGGAACAAAATGCAGCAAATAACAGCTGGATATGAAAAGTGTTTTGTTCAACATGTGAAAAGACGGCAGACCAGGCTGCTATCCTGCACACATTTGAGTTCATTAGAAATTGGTTGCAAACAGAAACAGCTTTCTCTTATTGCACTGCATTATCAAAATGTGAAAAGTACACATGTACAAGTCTTAAAGTCACCTTAAACAAAAACTATAAACGCCTGTAATCCAGTCCGAGTCTGGCATGCTTTGAAGCACATGCGCGTAATAACATTCTTAGTATTTGGGATTTATTTGGATAATTTTTGATAATGTCTCAAGCAGGAAAAATAAAAAATATTGTTGGTTTCACATGCCAATTTCATCCCAGGCTCAGTTAAAAAAAACCACCATCTTCAAGGGTGAGCAAGCATCATAAAAGCTTCCTTTTAAAATTGCAGTTTCTTCTGAATGTATCAATTATGAAAAAAAACAAACATCCTAAAGACTGAACACGAAGAGATTTCACAATCTAAATATACTGTAGTTTAAAGCATTACACAAAACAGCCAAAATGAGACTTGCACTATGAGTCTGTTATGTTTGACTGAACTTAAAAATTAAAAATAAATCAAAAGCAACAATATTGTAAAAATGCAACTCAGCTGAATGCTACAGCACTGTTTTTTGAGCAGCAAACAACTAGGACAAGCTGTCCAAGATGATATATTCATCCGCAATCAGCAAAGTAAACCAAAAAAGTCTCGCTTACATGTCCAACAACAGAAATACTCAGTAAACTAAAGATAGTGATTATTGAGATGACGTTTCCAACTAAAACAGGAGCAAAATCAAAACAAGTGACCAGACAATAGTGAATCAAAACCTCACAATAGTGGGATAGTAGGCTCTCTAAAGTACACACTGCAAAAAATACACTTAAGGTCCAGTTTTGAGTCTTGAAATCTCGCTTTCTTACTAAAAAACTGCAGTATGGTGAGATAACTTCTTTACACAGCTTTCGAGAATTTTCTTGAAAAAGGATGCGTAAAAGCACTATCCCCGAATCTTAAAACCAGTCAAGTAAAACGCTCTTTTTGGTGCAAACAAGTGAAATAAGTGGCAAATCTTTCTCTTTATAAAGAAATATAAGATTTTGGAGCTCAATAGCAGACTAGTTTGGCTTATAGAAATGTATATATTTTTTTGCAGTGCACATGCATTGACTCATATTATAATTCAGAGCCTGAAATGGTGTCATTTCCTCCAGACATCCCTGTTTTGCTGTGAGGTTAGAGGCCAAACCCAGGCGGTAGCGGCCTGTCTGTGCCTCCATTGTCTGCTGCTTATTTAGCGCTCAACATTAATCTGCGCTTCCCCTCACAAGTGAGAAACAATCGCAGCATGAGAGTGGCCTGTCTAATTACATGTTTCACTCCCAACTTTCACTTCAGCAGCCGACATGGGAGCTTGGATGGGCCCTTTGTGATGGGGACATGTGTGAGGCAGGAGCAGAGGTTGTTGATCAGGTAGATTTGGAATAAGAAGCTTTTTAAAATGCAGCATCATTAGACAATAATAATAAGAAAAAAAACACTTTCAATCTAAGATTATTTTTTTTGAAAAATCATCTTGGAACCACCTTGTGAATCTGTGTGTATATGAGCTGTCGAGACGCGTTTCAACACAAACCCCAGATTAAGCCCAGACAAATATTTTAGGCAGTAAGATTTCACCATAATTGCTTTGCAATTTGCACAAGGCCTGTATTTAACAAGTGAAAAGTCAAGGGTTTGCTGTTTCCCGCAGGACAATACCAGGTTTAGACTCGCTCTTAAATTACGGGGTTTAACGTGTCACAAATACAAATCAAAACAGCAGTTTGGGTCAGCAAACCATTCATAGCGTCTGTAAAAACCCCAATTTCATGGCAAACATGACCACGGCTCAAATAAAACTTAATGTATCCACATTATAACGGCTGATTGGCCTTTGATGCACAAATAATCACATTATACAACAAAATATGTTGTGCGTAATTTAAGAAATTTGGATCAAAGTGGCTCCCTCATTCAACTATAGGAAAAATACAATGCATACGTGTAATAATAATAATTAAAAAAGAAGGCAGCTGGCTGAATATTGTGCAAAGGCTCCTCACTCAGTCTCAGTCTTGCTGCTCCTCTGGTCCTCCTCGATGCACACTTTTTTACGCGCAGCCCCGGTTCAAACGCCAGCGGAGAGCGGGCTGAGCCGTCCCTGCTGCCCGGTGGCGTCCTGAGAGGAGAAATACAAACTTAGCGCTGGTCAGCAAAGTTACTCAAAGTTTTGTCTTTGGCGCGACTCAGTATCCTGAGCACCGTGCACAAAACAGTTTGTTTGCATCACTGATTTCTTTTAAAGGGATATGGACCCAGTTCTTGGTCGACCGCAGCGTCACGACAGGCGAACATGAGAACATCAAAAATACTTAACACGCATCCCTGCGCGCTTGAAATCAGACAGGAAACACTCTTTGGCTGTCATATCTTCAGTTTTGATGCGTTTTGCTGCCAATTAAAAGGCGACTGAGCAACATGACACATTAGAGCATCCTGCAAAAAAAAATATCTAAAGGGTTAAATTTCATAATATAAACACAAATGTGTTGCTATACGTTAGGAGGAGATACATATTTTGGGATGAAATTCAATTTTCAAGAAAATATGGTTACTCCACCCAAAGTTGAAAATGTGAGCATACAGACAAGAAGCAATTCTGTTTTCCGCATTTAACCTTGGCCAGGACAAACTGACTTTAAGTTACCCAGAGTCAAACTGACCTCACAGGTATTATAATGACCTTTAATGCAGATATACTCTGAAATATCTCCACAAAATAGTCATGTTTCAGTATATTTGGAGGTATATTAGTCCTGTATTTTCATATGATACTTCAAAACAGGTGGCCTCAAAGATTTCAACGTTCGGATCCCCAAATATATCCACATTAGGCCACATAGTCCCATTTTCATATAACATTTTGTCTTATTTGCTTTCATATGAGTAGATTTTTATTGTTACACATGTAATACTTCACTATAGTAATATTGTGGGGAGCTAAAATAGGGTGAAACTTCTTTATTGCTCAGGTGTCTTATAGTGCATTCAAATACGCTAAAAAAAATGTACTAGTCCTCCTTTTATTGGGAATCCCTCTCTGTCTTGCCAGCAAGGAACCCCGGGGGTCCCCGCACTTTGACAGCCGATGCTTCAATCTCCTTTTGTTTTAATAAACACAAACAAGGTGGTGTGCATCATGTGTTCCTTTTGCAAATGAAAACTAAAAAAAAAAAGTTACAGTTTCATAAACACAGATGAATTATTGGGAGTATCTTAGAGCATGCACAGGATTTAGGCTTCTTCTCCGTTAGTCCAGGACTCTTCCCCTTTACTAAGGCGAGGATGGGCGTTTGTGGACTGCTCTGGAGTCGTGGTCACATGGCCTGGTTCCTCCCATCCTATTGGTCCAAGGCACGTGTCTGGGAGGACGGTGGGAAAACGTCACTCGAGGGGCTTGTATTGAAAATAAGAACAAAACTCCAGAGTGAGAGTATTAGAGCATCAGTTTAGCAGCCTCTTTATTTACCCTTAGTTTAGTTTAGGTGTAGGCATTACTGAGCGCACTGAAATCGGATAACACTAAATTGGATGGTGCGCAAATGGCACATGTTTTAGCTCTACGATATCAGTTGTAACCCGACATTGAAGGGATATATGTCAAAAAAGTATGCTTTTCTCAGAGGACACTACCGCAAGGCTTTGCATGGTGTCCAAGGCACCCACTAGTATTTGAGTTTTTTTATTTTTTTATTTATTTTACCCGTGCAGTTTTTTGCAATTTAATTTTCTCCGAAGTTCCTTGCGAATTTTATTGCAGCGGAGAGAGCGATAAAGGGGTTAAAGAGAGTAAAGCGGGGAAAGTGAATCAGTATGGAAGAAAATGATCACGGCAACAGAGACGTGGTGGAGCGGCAGGAGTCGGCGGATGGATCAAACAGAGCTATCCTTCCCCTCTTACAGGCGCCGGGGAACCTGCAGATCCCTCACCGGGTCACCAATTTCTTCATCGACAACATCCTGCGGCCGGATTTCGGACGGAAAAAGGACGGGGGCGCAAACCGCGAAGAGAATAGCCTGGCATCGCGGGAGAGCCACAACAGCCCCGCCGCCCCTCAGACCGAGCCGGTGGGGAGCACGGTGCCGGCGGAGGGGACCTCCACTCCACACACGGTTACCGGGTCCAAGAAGCCAGCTATAGCCGCCGAGGAGCCCCTGAAACCCCGCGGGGAGAACGGAGACCAGTGCCTAAGCTCAGACTCAGACAGTTCCCAAGCCAGCTCAACCCCAGCCACGTCTCAGTCCATGCTGTGGCCAGCCTGGGTTTACTGCACCAGATACTCGGACAGGCCTTCTTCAGGTTAGTGCCATGCGTTTTACTATACCGTGTTCTCGGTAACCTGAAATACCCCGTAACACTGACCCCGGATGCCTTGACCGACTTCTCCCGAGCAGAGCAGAGCGAACCGTGCTGAGCAGCGCACACTGAGAATTTACCAAATACAGGCCTGAATCACTTTAGATTTTTTGGAGAATTCATGCAAAACAACTATCTCACAGTAGATTACATGAACCACATACGCTTTTACGATGCAGAAAAATACCACATTTAAAAATATATTTTTTCGGTGAGAGTAGGCCTATTTTAAACGCAGACAAGACAGAAAAATATATATTTAAAACAGTAAAACTTTCTTTAAATCTTAATATTTTAACTACTCACCAAAATACACCAAAACAGTAAATAAAATCAGCTAATTTCTAAACATTTTGCGCGTGCTTTTTCCTCACAAAAATATTCTCATTCGAGGTAGTCTTCTTGCAAATTTCCTCGGGTTATGAATATGAGAACAGGTTACGATACAGTAAACATAAGGCTGCATGTCTTCCAGAGATTCTGCAAAATAATATTTGCTACACTTGTCATATCTATCTGTTTTGCTTTCCACGAGCGCACAAACGAGTTGTGTTCGGGATGAATTAAATATGCATCTGTTTTCACAATGGACGCTCCCATAGCCCATGTATATGCGGTCCAGGAGTGAGCTCTCTTTTTATGTTGTAATCTTTATTTATAAGAAAACACAGGCTACAACTTCTCAGACAGCAGCAAGATTAATATCAAGTATATTTTTATTAGTGTCTATCAAAAGTGGAGTACAACTTGTTCTCATGCATTATGTAACGCTGTATGGAGTGGCGTAGGCGACTACTACGAGTTGTAGAGCTGCACAGTTTTTATATGGGGCTGGTTGGAGAAAAAAAAAGACACACACACACACACACACACTAACACACACACACACACACAAGCTGATTCATCAGTATAAAGGTTCGGCCTGTATTATGTTGTTTCATTAATGTTTTGCACTGCTTGGAGGAGGGAACCAAACACTTAGCCCAAAGTTCCACCAAATAGGCCTCCATCCAAATGGAAAATTAATGTGTATCCAGTGTGTGCTGCCCAAATTCAGTTCACGTTTGCCCATTGAGGAGCTTTTCAAGTGGCCCACAAAAACAAAAATGCAAAGTAGCAGCATTGAAATTTATCCTGCATTTCAACTCACCTGCACAACACTGGCTGAGATGTGTCAGCGATGTTTTCCCAGTGTTGCCCTATTGGTTAATAATTCCTTACTATAGCTTACTATAGGCAGTGTCAGCGTGTGTGTGTGTGTGTGTGTGTGTGTGTGTGTAAGTTCACGTTCGTGTGTAAGCGAAGAGTAGAGACAGGGAGGGAGGGGAGGTTTTTGTTTCTTGGTTGTTTTCTTCAGTGGACGTGTCAACATTTTACAATCAGTCTTCTTCTGGTTTTTTTATCCCGTTGTCCAAAATGCTTTAGAGAACCAGTGAAACGTATTTTTGTGATTTTATTTGTACTAAAGAGATTAACATAATGACAACAGATGTCTAAACAGACATTTGTTTGCATTTCAAAGACTTATGTCTTTATTGTGTTTATTAAAACAAGTTTAGAAATCCTACTTTTTTTCTAAATTAGCCTTTTTACGGCACATGGTTTGGATACATTTGAATAACCTAAATGCAAAGTTGGAAAAATATAATCAAGCCATGCATGTGCTGGGTCTAAAGTTGCTATGACACTGTTTGCCTAAAAGAAGATAAACGTTTATAAGCTATTCTCATTTCTGACCGACATTTGGATACTCATAAACCACATTTGTATGTCTGTGACCCCCCACCCCCCACATCCCCTACACTACAGGGCCGAGATCTCGCAAACCAAAGAAGAAAACGACCAGCAAAGAGGACAAGCGACCACGGACGGCCTTCACAGCAGAGCAGCTGCAAAGACTAAAATCGGAGTTTCAGACAAACCGGTATCTGACCGAGCAGAGGCGGCAGAACCTGGCGCAGGAACTGGGCCTGAACGAGTCCCAGATCAAGATCTGGTTTCAGAACAAGAGGGCCAAAATCAAGAAGTCCAGCGGCACTAAAAACAGTCTGGCCTTACACCTGATGGCACAGGGACTGTACAATCACGCCACCGTCACGTCGAAAGATGAAAAATCAGACAGCGATTGATTTCCAGAGAAGTAACAGCAGCCTCCTGACGAAAAAGAACCTATAGTAATCCTATGATAGATTTCTTTTTCTTTCTTTTTTTTTTTTTTTTTTTTTACAGATGTATCACAACATAAGTCAGGAATATTTAATGATACAACAGCAGATAAAAATACCATAAAGTCACTATTACTCAATGTTGACCTACTACAGATGGGTCCCTACAACCCTAGAAAATATTTTAAAAAATACTACAAAGGAACAATAAGGTCGCTGGACTAACTGGGTCCCTTCAGGAATATTTAATCATATCATAGGTCTCTATAGGTTCCTATAGGAATATTATAGTGATTTTTCGTTATATGGGAGGTTTAATCAAGCCTACAATGCAATAATTTCATTGAATAAAGGGCCAGTGTATAGAGTATACCAGCATAAATTGTTTAAAAAAATAGAGAGAGATATTTCTGCAATATCACGTCTATAAAAGATGTTGTATAAAGGTATGTTTTCATTGTTTGTCGTTCTCGCCCCCCCAGGAGGTACAAATGCTTACACTTCATTTTATATAGGCCTATACTGCTATCCATGATTGTCATCATTTTACATTTTAACTAACTGGCACGTTTCGATCTTGTCAGTGAGGTGAACAAACTTAAGTCCAAAGAATATTTTTCTGCTGCATCCAGGCTACTGTGAATTTAAATAAATGCTAACACGATTTTATTTCCATGCTTGTTGGTTTTCTTGGTTGTTTTATGATGTAAAAATGGACAGAGGGAGGTGCTTTTTGAGTGTCAGTTGCAGACCTAATTGGGCAGACTATGAATTTTGATACGTTTTTAAAAAATACAAATAAAAAAATCACAGGAACAGTTTATTATCATGTACAGACCTAAGTGATTGAGAGAGGGAGCGCTTTTTTTTTCTAACACGCCACTTAACTAAAAAGCGAAGTTAGGCCTTGCTTATATGTATGTGGTCGCCTCATAGCCTTTAAACAATTATGCGCGTGTTCCCTTCGTTATACCAATGCATCAGTGCAGCTATTATAGTTTTAAATAGCAATATCAATCATGTTTTGTAGCTAAATGAATTGAAGGCTATAATGCTGCCTATAAAGTCACAGAAACAACTCTGTAGCATAAAGACAATGATGACAACCATTTTGCGCACTCTTGAGCATAGACTATAAATGCAGGTTATTGGATGTTCTTGTTAAATCTTTCTCTATATACATTTTTATTACATATCCATATATCATTAAAGAAGGCAAATCCGTCAGTGACTGTATTACAAATGTTGGAAATCTCTTATCGTTGTTGAAAGGACTTCATATGTGTATTTATATAGATTATATTGAGAAAAAAATCTATCCAATGACCAGTGTTGCTTTAGAGTAGATATCTGAGGTGTTTACACTGCTTGTTTATCTTGCAATAACTTCTTTTTGTTTTTCTTTTATTGTGAATGAAAAATAGTTTATGGGGCCTTTTGCATGAAAGCTGCAATTTGTTGTACTTGGGCAAATAACTGTGTTTATAAACTTTGGTCTTTATCGACAAAAGTATGATCGAGCTAAGTTTTAGACTGTATCCATACCAAATTGTGGACTTTTTGCCTTTCAAAGTGTTTTGTTGTGTATCTGCAAAAAGTGTGTGTGAATTAAAATCCACCAAACAGAAACACACTTTGCCTTAAAGTTCAAGTGTGAACTTTTTATGAAACAGAACTGTGCCGAATCAGAGAAGCAGTATTACTTCAAATGCAGACTATTCAAGTTTAATGCCTTTATGAAAACTGCTGGTACGACATTATGAATTTACTCATCAGCGTATATCTATCTATATATGAACATGTTTAAATAAAATTACAACACAGAGTTGTAGAATACAATGCTATTTTTATTTTATGTTGGAAGTATTCTTTGGTATAAATGTACATAATTTGTATCATGTATTAATTGTGTAATTAACTGCCTCCAGAAAAGTGCAAAAGAAGAGTAAATAAACCTTGAAGATTATACAAAAACAAGTTTCCGACATCTTTATATGAGGCACAGGGTTCAAATCTTGTCACAAAAACAGTAAACGTGACCTTCAATCAATGCTGAGCTTCTGCAGGAAATACTATTAATGCATTTCTAGCGAAAAGTGTTTAGAAAACAGAAATACATACAATAGTAGTTTTAATTAAATGTTGCCAGATGTCAAATATTCACAAATGTGATCACAAACATTAATTTCAATAGCATGACAATCGTTTCCATGCAAACACCCACTCATTCTATGGGCGGTTCAGGATCAGATTCGAGGAGGATCAAATTCATGGGTTTTGAGATTAAAACATTTGCAAAAGCAGCCAAACATTATGCAAGGGAAAGCCTTGAACAATTCCCAGGCATGTTTCCTCAACAATGCCTTATCTGCATTTCCATACTTGCACCACTAGTCTTTGAACGCCATGTCTAACGGCCAGTGACTAGCATTAGAGCAGATAGGGCTGCTCCCAGCACTGTCTCCACGACGGTCAGTCTTCCTTGCAGCTTCTCAAAAGAGCCTGTGCTTCTATCCAGAAATGGGAGTGGAAAGGAGAGAGGGAGAAAGAGAGAGAGGGAGGGAGGGAGGGGGTGAGAAACAGAGAGAGACAGAAAGAGAGAGAGAGAGAGAGAGAGAGAGAGCAATGAAGGTCAAAGCCTGTCATGGCTGCAGGTGGCTGGTTTTCCCCCTCCCGCCCCTCGGTAACCCATTCTCCACACAGAGCTTTCTCACTCACCAACTCATACTCTCTCTTCCCCTTCTCTCTCGCTCGCTCGCTCTCTCACACACACACACACACACACACACACGCACACACACGTCTTACTATCACTTGGTTTTATTTTATTCTTGCCTGGCACGCACACATCCCCACACACACACCAACACGTTTCATTCATTTTTCTTCCACCTCGCATTGCACTCATCCGCTCGCACACTCAAGCACGCATATCCCTGTTGTTTTGGTCCTTCATTCAGCGCATCAATAGGAACCTTCATCAAAATATTCACAGGCAGAGAAGCTCCCTGAAGTTCAGATAGGGACACCAATGTATGAACAATAGCTAAAGCTGTACGGCTGCATGGGCACATTCTCCTGGAACAAAAGGTTTTTATCTGAGAATGATTTGTCCCATCTCTGAAAGTGAGATTCAGGTGGTCAAGTGATCTGAAGTGGTGCAGGGTTGGGGCTTCGAAACCACTTCGTGCGACAGGAAAGTCGTGCATTTCTATCTAAACATGATACCGAATTGTATGACAGTAAAAATCATCAGTAATCTGAGTAGATAACCCTGAGAAATAAACAACTCTCCTAGAACAGGATGCAAAAAAAAAAAAAAAAAAAAAAAAAAAAAACATGCCTGGAATTCTGGAGTATTGCTGACAATTTCAGAAAGTTCTCATGTTGTAAAATGGAAGTGAGAGGAGGACACATCAGGAAAGTATCAATGTCTACCTCTAAACACAAAAGGGCCCCATCCTGCTATGACCTCTCCTACCATCCTCCCCCTCCCCTACTGTGTCATTTACCCACAGTTTCTAAATGCTTCCTACGGCCAGAGTGGAATCTGCTCAGAGGTGCCTGGGCTTTGTGGCGGAAACATAATTAAAGTGGTGAAAGATGTAAAAGGTGAAGAATGGGGATGACATCAGGCCAATTTCACACTTGGCACTCGAATGGCTAGGTCCAAGCCAGGACTCTTGCCTCGCAACACAGATCAAAGCCCACTGTCACCGCACCAGTGCAGGAAAAAAAGAGGCAAAAGGACACCTAACTATGCTAATCCCCAGGACGAATATATTTTAATCTTGTTAGAATACAAGTTAATGCCGTGGCTCAGTGACTGAACTTTTTGGCAAGAATGAGAGGTGGACAGAACTACTTTTACCTTTTCTACATGAGGTGCCTCTGTCTGGCACTGGATAAACAGCCAGAGACTGAACAAACTTTCTTTTGGGCAAACTCAGGCACATTATCAAGCTACATACTGTACAGGCTGTAGATACGTAGCAAGTCAAAAGCCACTGAAAAGTTCTCATTAAGAACAACGATGGAAAAAAAAAAACCTCAACCCCAGTGGCTGTGTCAGTGACCCCGTCTGAATCCCCACTAGGGCACCTAACATGCAAAGGAAATTAGTATTTTGTGGACTGGTTTGTCCCCTCTCACACTGAGCCCTTCTTTCTCAAAAGCACCTTGGTAACCCTTGATCTCTCATGTATGGAAGTCAGGGCGCTGGGGCCTGCAGAAGTTGACTAGGCAGACAATAGCAAGCGGATGCTTTCTGGAAAAGTCACACCCAGGCAACTCTCATTTCACACACCGTGTTTGAGTGACCCTTGAAAAAAAAAAAAGATGCCAGACTTTTCAATAAAGATTCTTTTTGTTCACTTAACGAAATTCAGGAAAAAAAAAAAAAACATCCATATACTTTTTCCCATGTAGCTACCATGTCTGGTTTTAAGAGGAATGTTTTCTGCTCAGTGGCATTGAATTAAAACATGGCATTAAATTTCACAAAGTGGTTTATAAAGTGCTTTGACCAGCAATGTTTCTGCTCTACATTGGCTGAATCGTGGATGTATCACAAAATATGACAGTTAATCTTTGTTTTTTCTTTTTTTTTTGTTTATTTACTCTGTGGCAAAAAGGGAGAAACAATGATGAGAAAACATCATAGGAAATATCTGTTCATAAGGAATTGGCTTTCGTTCTACTTCAAATGATGACACAGGTTGCATCAATTATTTCAGTTACATTTTGAGTTCAATCACGATTTTTTACAGATTGCTTTTGATATAACATTGACTACGGCTTTGGTAAAATTGCTTACTGTTACACTGAGACTGAACACTGAGACACAAGGACAACAGATCAAACAACAAGTACTTATGAAAAAACTATGATAACTAACTTTCAACATCATATACTGATATGTTATCTTTCTGGTAAGTGGAAGCATATATTTCACTGATATATTTCACTAAGCAGAACAATTCATCTTTATTTTAACCCATGAAACATCCACAGATTTTGTTCATTTATAACTTCATGTTCATGCTTAAGACAATTAGGTCTCCAATTGACAATTATTTTCATTATCAGTGTATCTGTTGGCAACATCTTCCCTTAACTGATTTTTTGTTTAGTCTATAAAATGGCATAAATGTGTGAAAAATGCACACAACAATTTCACAGAGCCCAAGGTGACGCTAGAAATGGCTTATTTTGTCCGGCCTACAGCTCGAAATCCATAGATATTCAATTCATCATGATATAGGTAAAACTTTACTTTACATCTCCTTATTTAGCATTTATAAACAGTATGTAAACATTTAATGAATGCTTATAACAAATTAATAGTTATAAGTAGATATAAGGACATTTAAGTTTTTAATGCAGAATATTTGTCATCAGTTATAACTTCTCCAATGAAGACATATTTTATATTATTACAACTGTGTTCTACTATATTGTCATTCATTATCTGTTCATACACTACCCTCCACTTATGTGTGCAGTTCTTGAGAAATACTTTAACACTTATATCTGCTTAAAACTACAGTGTTTATAAAAGCTAAATCAGGGGATTTACAGTGTTTCCATGATGTAAAACGAAGCAAATCCTCAGTTTAGAAGCTTAAAACAGGAACCGTTCGACCTTTTCACTTGATAAACCACTTAAACCATTCATCAATTATCAGAATTGTTGTTCATCTATGTTGATTAACTAATCCATTGATTAATCAACTACTTGTTTCAGCACTAAGCATAATGATAGTACCAGTATTCGGACTATAGTTTGTGCAAAATGCAGCACATCTTCACGTCTTGTTTTTTTCCATGTCGTATGGCTTTTACAGCCAATCACAACAAGCCGAGTACTGTGTAGGTAAGACTCATGTTAAGTTGCAATTCACAGTTTCTCCACAAATTTCTTGATCATTTGGGTTGGATGAAAGTTTTACTTAGCACTGATCAGCCAGTCATTTTATCAAGCAATACCCAGACATGCATAATCGTTTTACAAACGTTTCTAATTCTGATTACATTATCTGTGAAGTTTGATCACCTTCAGGCACCAAGCACAGATGATTCTTCCGTTGTCTGGCCACATATCATGTACAGTATGTATCCTACTGAATGCTTTCTCAAATTCAACCTTTGAATTTTCAGTAATTAAGTATTGGAAGTTTTAGTGGCACATATCTTTCTGCACCCTTAAACTTTGACAGCTTTGCATCTTAAAATATGAGCAAAATCTGAGCTAAAATAAGCATATGCAACAAAGCTAGAACATTTGCTATAAAACAAGCTTTAAAACAAGTCCTGACTCCACAGACTGACACATATAAAACTTTTCTCTGACATCTTTTTTCAAAGTTCTAACCTGAGTTTGGGCATTTTATGCTTGATCTGTATTTCACTGAAGTAAACATATTTTTTATTGAATATAAACCAAAATCGATGTTGCTTTAGACAGGCTCTTAACAATATCACAAAGCCAAGAGTAAAATGTTCAGTACCCTGTTGTGAAACACAGATGCAAGCAAAGATATCAGCTGTAATATGATATGCTGCATTATCATTTCATTATTCATAAATTGGGGGAGTATATGCACTGAAAACCAAATCCCTTGAACAGAAACCATCAAGGTGGTTGTGTTTCTTGAAAAATGATTCCCGCATTCTTCTTCTACATACTAAATGAAGACGTACAATATACAGTCATGCCATTTCTGGCCTTCTTTACAGAGTTTGTGTTGTTTGCTGACACACAGCTAGACAGGGTCAAGGATACATCTGACTCACCTCAGGCCCCCTGCTCTCCCCGGGGACTGGCCTGTCACTCACTTTGTGGTTACGCATCATAGCTGACAGAGGCACAAAGTGAGAGCTCGATGCTGCATCAACATCATCACCAAAACCCATCCTTAGCATGACATCTTCCTCCTAGTCCACCACCAGCTCTCTACACTGTAGAGAGGGAAAGAACATATTCACACCAAGAGCCAACAACAAAATCTCATTCAGTGCGAGTATGTAAACCTAAAAATAGATGATTTGGACATTTACCTGAAAATTCTCCACCCTGCAGTTTGGATGTGGAATGCCATGCAATAGAGTTGTTATGAAGTAGCAGCCATACCTGCAAAAGGTTTAAAATGATTGGTGTGATACTTCATTTCGGATGGTTTATTGAGACTGGATACACACATCTACGCTCTGTGAGCCATTTTAAATGGGTCTCTAGCTCATTGAAACAGCATTGGGTTGCTGTAGCGTATAGCCTTTAATTGGTATTAGATGACATAATAAGCACATGCATAGGGCTGTTTGACTAAGAGCAAAGGGTTTCAATGATCACTGATCATAGCACTTTGTTCTTTCTCCATTAAAAATGAATACAGTCACTGAAATACTGTACTGCACCACTGCAGAATACAAATTATATGGTGGCTAATGCTGACAACCTTAACTAAGACTTATTATAACTAAGAAACATATACAGTGCGTGAAAAATATAGCTTGTTTTCACATCATGAAGCCACAGTGCAGAAAATTCTGTGATAATCGCTCTTTCCCATTGTGCCGAGCTACGACCAATAATTCGGAGAATAAAATGGCAGCTCAGCAAAGACCTGGGTGAAGAGTTTAAAAAAATCTTAGCACTTTCCATCTTTAAATTGTAGTAAGGGTCACACTGAATCCCAAAAAGCATATTTAGCACAGATGATCTCTGTTTGGCTGCGTTTGTACAATAAGAAATAGTGGAGCCAAGGTTTCGCTAATGATGTTCGGATGAATTTACATTTTTTCAACTCAATCTATTAAAATAAGAATATATAGAAAAATCAGGGTCTATATTTGGACAAATTGTGGCTGAAAATAGAGGACTAATGTCAACTACTGATTTTGGATAAATCAATGACAAAAGAGGTAAACCCCTCACTGATTTCGGCACTTTCTACCTGTGAACACTTCTTTGTATCTTACATCGTACTCGGACGACTATACACAAAAAAATAATCATCTCAGTTTGAGTTGGCATACAAGGCGAGCTATGGCTCAGTCGACCGTGCCTTAGCTCACAGTAGTGGGCGTCTCTCTCTTTCTCCCTCTCACTCATTTTGCTGCATGCTGCCATTTTAACTGTTCCTGAGTGGCAGGCGAGAGGGCGGGGTTTATGGTGGCGGCCATGATGGTGGAATCACTACACCCACTCCAGAGGAACAGCCCCAACATCAAAGCCAGTTCACACATTTGGCTATGTTGTGGTTCAGGCCAAAACCGGGGACTGTAGGTAAAGGACAAGGTATTACATGTGATAAATTAGAATGTCAACAATATCTCTCTGTCTGCACGAAACATTTCTCTTAGGTGTAAACATACTAATTACGCTCCTCTGACAATTTGAAAGCAGCCTGAGAAAACTTCAACCAGATTATTTGCAAGAACTTTTATAGATACTCTAGACTCTAGAGAAGGAAATGTCCCAAATACTCCTCATTACTGTACGTCATATTGTTGGTTTCTGCACTTTGTTTTTTTGGATTAGCACTGCACTGCACTTTTCTCACGAATCCCTAATATTTTTCAGTCTTTTTACTTGCTTTATGTACATACATGCTCTGCGTAAGTACAGGTTAAGAGAGAGAGGTAAATATTGAGAATAGCAGAAGAGTATGCCGCACATTACTTTCATCTGCTGAAATATAAAAATCACAATTTTATAAAGATAAAACAATAAAAATAGATCACATGTTTATGCCCATCCAAGATGTTAAAACTGTCTTTAGCTCAACATTGTAACGTAAGACTAGCTCAGAAAGAGTCTACAATGTGAAGAATACTGACTCAAAATAAGAATATTTTTCTTTGTTTTACCTACAAATTACATGTTAAATATAGTATTTAACAAGATAAAACATATAACATTATTTCAAACTTAAAGATTACTTACTGCACATGAGAAAGAAAAGGTCCAAAAATGTATCAAATTAAAAAAAAAACAACCGTGAGTCAAAAGCAACATCAGCTCTGGGAGCTAGAATATGTCACAAATTAAAAACAAAATCAGTCCTCCTTCCAAGAGAGTCATCGTAGGATCAGATGAACTAAAAGCAAACAAACAAAATTCTCAGAAAGGTCGTATCAATCACATTAGTCAGCAATATTGTTCTATATCTTGTCCAACTGTCTGTTTTCCTGTAACCTAACTGAAAATGTCACACAATTATTGGAATTTTTTTTTTAAAAAAAGAAAATTTTGCCAGCAAAGTCATGCTTGTGGTCCCTCAAAGCAGATTGTGTATTATGTGGGTCACATCCATACTGCCTCATTTCCCCACCCCCAACCCTGAAAATTAAAAAGGAAAAAAAATGTCTTCCTTGGATGACCAAAGTGGCTCCTAACCAACTACATTTGAGGTCAAAGTTCATTATATCCCCTTGGCAACACCAGGGCAACAAGCAACGGTGTCTAGACAGGTCATGGTATCCCCCCCATGCCCAAACCAACCCACCACCCCCTGGCTCTTTCCGGAAGGAGGTGTCAGCAGTAGCCAAGTGCAGGGTAAACAGGGCAAGGGGGGGGTGGCCTTTGGCCCTCGTGAGGTCGGATCAGCACCTCCACCCTCCACTGATCAAAGATGAGGATCTTCCATGCCAGGGCCTTGGTCAGAGGGGGCAGGGTCGGAAGATGAACTCTGCGTTTCTGTAATCTAGACGTGACCAGACCCGATTGTCTTCTTTCACAGCCCAAAATGGACCCTTCCGGTGCCACTGATTACATTAGGGAGGACAGACTCTTTTCACAGAGGCGCCCGGACAAAAGAGGCGCTTCCGTGCCCCTCGCCATCTGGTCCCAAAATAACAGAAAAGGTCCCAGGAAAAAAAAAAAAAAAAAAAAGAGCCCAGCCAGCACACAGCCTTAAATGAAAGGAACGCTGTTTGAATAGATGGGATGGCTGGACAGATAAGCAAACATACAGTAAAGCCTCGCACATTTACGCAGAGATTTGGACCCAATCTACATCAGCAAATAAAGCCGTGTACGTGGGCTCTGATGAGCAGGCCTGCAAATCATTGACGTATTTAAGTAAAAATGGAATTCTGCTGTGCACCAAACAGAGAATACAGCCCTCAGCTGAACCACACATACATCATTATTATTGCAAACTATTAATGCCCAGAGGCTCTTCAGCAGTTTAAACTGCACAGTGGACCACGTGGCTAGATTTTTGATGGAAATTATTAGAAAAACACTAAAATATGTGAAAGTTTTGAGTTTTTAATACAAAACAGTCGATAGATATCAAGCTGAATAATTTAAGACATCATACATTAGGCATAACCACAACTAACAAAGCCAATACATGGACTAACTAACTCTGATATAAGTAAATCAGCATTGCTGCAACACAGGTGTCACATTTGCTTGATTACCAGTTGGCAGTATTTGCAACCCTGTACATCGCACATTTTATGTCTGTCATTTAGTTAGTTTTCAACCTTTGCCCAGTCTTCTTTGTCAAAGCTATGTGTGTGACATTATTGGTAAAGCTATCAGTCACTGGCTCTGGTTTGTTGACATAATCATCTGGGCTTTTGAAAGCCTGACATGAAATGAATTTAAAGTAGCTGATTAAAATAGGTATATACCTATTTTAAATAAAAGCCTTAAAAGTGCTCATCCCAGGAAACACCATTTGAGGACATTTCTTTCTTTTGAAGATGATGTCCAATTTAAAATCTACTACGACTTTGTTCAGGATATAATAATGTGGTCTGTTCACTTCAGCAGCCCTTTTGAAAGGCTTACATGTTCAACGCGCAGGCATTTCAGGTAAGCTACATGGTGTTACAGTGTCACAAAATGTATAACTTGGAGCTTTTGGAGCTGTTTTGCTAATGCTGATTATATGCTCTGCTATGCATGGCTTGTTTTTCCTCTCACAGTTTAAGTCCACAAGGAAATTTGGTAAATAAACAACCTCATTAGTGGCAAAGGTGATGCTGCCCTTGATGTTGAATGGTTTTGTCAAGAGAAAGGTGAATGTGCAGCATTGAGAAGTGAAGTTAGATTGAGTAGCCTGCCCATATGGGACTACCAGCTTTGCTATGAAAACTGATTTTCGAACAAAGCTAAAAATCTAAATTCAGCTCCTGACTGGCACAAGCCAAGCAACTGTGATGTGGGAAGAAGTTCTGTGTAAGAGAACAGAACAACCTGCACTACCTAACATAATGTTTGCACATATATAATTTAACAGCTACAAATCAGTGGGAAAATGTGTTTAGACCTAAATTTGATACTAAAGGATTCTCAATATCTGGAGGTTCATCTAACAAATCTATCATACTATCCACCAGTCAAGATAGGGAAGCCTAGACCACGAACCTCTTCCCCATCATCTCTTAAAACTCAAGTCTATACCTTCACCCAGGAGGATTACAGTTCATATAATCAACCTTGGCACCTAAAGCGCAGAATTCAGTTTTAAATGAATGTACGTATTCAAGTTTTTCAGGTAGATCTATCAAACCAGCCTAAAAAGTAGATATCGAGGATTTAAGAAATCTGAATTAAAAGTATTGCCAGAACAAAATAACTTTTTAATGAATCATGTGATATATGCATATTGCAGGTAGAATTAGGAAATATAGAATATTCAAGGTGACTCATGCACATTAAGAGGATTTTTTGAAGTTTTTCTTATTCTCTAATTTTAAAGTATTGAAATTCAAGGATATTTTAATATCTTTTTAACTTTCCCTGAAATGTAAAACATAAAGCACCCCAGGTTAGCTGTCTGACATGACAAAGATTTTTTTTACATACTAACAGGTGGACGCAGTTAATCTCCTAAAATGTTTACTTTCTAACTAGTCACCTTCTACAGGTCGGATTTTTCCCCCTTTTTCCCAATTTCTGTTTTCTTGCTTCATTCTTTATTTTCTCCTCTTATCTGAAATCTCAATATAAATCAAATGCAGGGTCAAAACTTTTTGTATTCTCTATGCGCTGAAACGATCCGTCCACCAATTAATCAATCAACAGGAATTTGATCGGCAAATATTACAGTATATTATTATTTGAGTCATTTTTCCAAGTAAAAATGCCAAACATCGACTGGTTCCGGCTTCAAAACTGTTATGATTTACTGCTTTTCTTTGTTTATATTATTGTAAATTGAATATTCTTGACTGTTGGTCATCAAAACAAGCGACTGAATATGTTACCTTAGGATCGGGGAAATTTTAATAGGCATTTTCCAAAATTTTGTGGCATTTTATAGACTTGATTGTTCAATTAATCAAGAAAGTAATCTGCAGAGTAATTGATGATGAGAATAATTGTTAGTTGCAGCTCTTGTATTCTTTTTTAATCCCTATATTAGTGAGTACATATAGATGTGAAATCCATGGACAGAAGTTAAATAACTGAATAAATATGCAAAAAAAACTGTGATTACACAATAAATGATGCACATCTAAGTAGACAAAAAGTGGTCAAATGGCACAGATTAATAAACTGATTCTCAAAAATGAAATGAATGAGAATGACAGTCTACTGGTATGATTTTTGACAGCTATATCCTGAGAAGAGTGGAAATTACTGTAGACTTCAATGTCTTAAAAGAGCTAGTTCACACATGACAACAAGCTCTTCTTATCCCTGCTGTGATGGAGCAACATCCTGCGAGTACTTAACATCTGATTTTTTTCCATCTGTGTCATTTCTAGCAGTAGCAGATCATATACAGTAAAACCAATATGGAGAGAATAAACTGAAGCAGATGAGGTGCTCAGTCTACTGTTCTGGCAATACAGCTCAAGTAGAAAAGGAGAGGTTTAATTTTTTTTTTTTTTTCAATAGAACATAAAAGTCCTAAACTTCAAAGATGAGGCACTGACACATTTTACTGCTCCATAATGCTGAAGATCTGCTGTATTGACTGGCATTCAGATCAGGATTTGAAATGCACAAACATGGCTCGGACAGTCAGTTGTTGTCCCAGTTCTTTGTGATGATGCTGCAGACTTGAACCTGTTTTGGTACCTTTAGCCTGAGAGTCTAGCATACACACACACACAAACTGATGTGGCTGCTGTTGTTTTTCTTTGTTCTTTGTTTTCTCAAGAAAGTTCTTTGGCCTTGTAATTATTGATAAAAAACAGTCAGGAAAAAAGGCCTGTATACCAGAAGAGAATACAGAAAAGGGCAGCTGAAGTCAGACTTTTTGTGGAGTTTTGTTGAGGTGAGCACGCTGCAGGATAAGAATTCATTGGTAAATATACTGGTGAATCAGGCAAAAGTAAAACATAGCTTTAAATGCGTGGGAGTCAGTTGCACATCATGGGTTGACACCTTATGTGCATACACCTGAACTCATGACAATTTTAGAAAATCCCTTAACTTATTTGAACATGCTATACCAGTGCAATACAGGCAATCGTGTTAAAACTTGCTTTTCAAAGCTCTTAAACAGGATACTGCATACTACTTTATATTCATAAACTCTGTTGCCAGTTTCTCAAGCAGGTAGTGTGGAGAAAAAAAAATAATGCAAAGGAAAGAGATGCACCACCATAGCCAGAGCTGAGAGCAGAGCAAAGTTGTGCTAAATGAGCTAAATGTTATTCCCAACACATTTTAGAGGAATATTTTTTTAAAAAAAGATGCAAAACTCAAGAAAACATAAGTTCCAGCAGGTCAAGCTACAACTCACAAATACTTTCCAAAGAAACACACACAAACACGTACTATAAATGGCCTACAGAGACAAATATTTCCAGAACTTTCTCTCCGATACTCTGACTCTCAGCTTCCCCACTGAGGGGAGTTCCCATCCAGTTGCTAATACTGAATCCTTCTTTCACCAAAATCTCCATCCTGTGTGTGATCTACTACTAATTATTTATTTATGGGAAAAGAAAATCTAAATAACAATAGAATTATCAAGACCAACCCACCACTGATTCATTGCACATGTGTCTGCAGGGGTTGGACATAACTGGCAGACACCAGCTCGGTTTCACAACTGTGGGAGAAGTGAAGTGAGTGTGACATATAGAGGGCAGGTGGTGCCAGTCAAGTGAAGTACACCAGCGTAGTCCCAATCTGTAGTTTCGTAGCTCCGTAATTAGTTATTTTTCCATAGCAATCACCAAATTATGTCATCAGGCCTTACAGAGTACTCATTATTCACTGCAACAAACAAGCTGGAAATAACATCCAATCCTATGGAGACCTGAATATTGCGTTCCAGGGAGGGACTTGAGTCACTGTGTGAAACCAACAAGAACCAACACGACACCTGGCATTTTCCAGCTAAAGTGGGCTGTTGCACACTGCTGAGCACAATAGCAAGAAATGCTTCTTAATTGTGCAGGTTTGAGTGTGCTAATAAAAGAGAGAGAGAGAAAAAAAAATCACACATATGGTTGTCCTTAAAAAGACTGAAAACCTGCATGTTTATACATAAACTGTCTTAATCAGTGTTTAGACATCATAAAGAAAGCATACAAAATTTACTAAAAGGTTATTGTGGCTTAGCATCAGTTGAGGGAAATAGCTAATATGTTCTCCTCTCATTACAGAGCAGCTATCTAGTCTTGATGTCAGTGTTCACCTACATAATTAATCATGTTAAGAAAACACCCAACAGCATTCAGTAACATAAAGATGTTTCAAAACAACAGAGAAAATCAAATCAGAAACGAGGAAACAGGAAACATTTTAACTGAAATATCACATGCAAAGAGAAAAATCTAATGTTTTTGAAAATGGACAACTATTCTTGAAGAGATGCGATGTATCCACATAATAAACAAGATATTATAAAAAGGCATGTAGGGTAAATACATATGTATAGTCCACACTGAAGAGAAATCTCTAAAGTATTGCAAGAGTTACAATTTTAGAATTTTTTACTTTTCTCATATAGCGTGCCTTATAAGCACATTATTTTTAGTCTTTTAAGGTAACAATTGCTATGAAAGGTGTATTTTTACTACAACTTGCCTTGCTGTAATGGTGAAGGTGGTAGGAAAATCACAAGAATGACATGAAATCAATTGTTGAAGGTACTGTACAGTGATAGCAGACTGACTTGACTCTAAATGTCTTTCTAAGACTGAACACAAGTCAAGTTGAACATGACTAACTTACCATTTACTTGATTGACTTTCTGTTCAATCTCTTCAAAAGCATTTAAAAGCAAAAGTAAGTCATTGTGCACTACACACTTGCTTATACCAACATTTTTAGATCAAACAAACTGATTCTGGGGCTCAATTATTGCTCAAAACCTCATTGTGTTCACCACAAAATCTGAATAAAAGACAGAAGAGAAAAAAACTAATCCAGGTCTTTCTTAATTTCTAACAGAACCAAAGTGCAGATAATTGTCATACCATTACAAATCAAACTATTTCTTTGCCAACTGGTTTGTCAAGATATAGGGGGTTCATGAAAAGTCTTGACTTTAATATCGTTTACTCATTTCTGACATTAGTGCCACTCAGTCATCGCTTGGACAGAATTCAGTTTAAGACATGTCATGAGGATGGAATATGTTAAAATTAATAATTAACAGTGTGTCTGAATTATCACAATGTGCTATATTTAATAACAGCCATTATTGGCTAGAGTTTAAATCTAAGCAAATCATAACCAAACGTGACAATTAGACAACAATTTAGTTTTTATAGATGTTGCAGATGTAACAAATACTTTTTTTAAAAAAAGCCCCAGCAACTGCAACACTGCCTGCACTTTGGAAATCATGCCTTGTCCGCACTTAAATAAAAGTGACGTGGGCCCTGACTTAAAAGTCAATACAAACATTTTAAGGAGGGTAATTAGTCAACAGTTAAAGGCAGTAATCACCTAGTGATGAAGATAAAAGGACTCAAAGGAAAACAGACTGAAAATGGGCTGGTACCATTCACATCACAGTCGGATTCAAGAGGTCATGTGCTAAGTCCTGTTAAGAGCCTCAAAGGGCAAATGCTGAACACTGAGCACTTTCGAGGGAGTGTTTAGAAACACAGCCAGATTTTAAGCACACAAACATGAAAAATATCAATTTCACATTTGGTTTAACGCTTTCACACTTTGTGTCACTGACACCCAGAGAGAAGGGCTGTGGAAGACAAAACACAGCTCCTGGATAAGGATCATGTTAATGCCTATCAATTAGGATCAAAAAGGGATTAACCGGCATGGTTGCAGCAGTGGGATGGGGGCCCATGCAAAGTCACTGAATACTAGGGGTCACACCCCCGACTTCATTAGGCCTGACCTTTCCACGCCATTGTGTGACAGGAAAGAGATCCTGCAGTCTGTATTTCCCCTTTGCACATCTTAGATGGCTTATGGAGAGTCAAATATGAGACATGCAGAAAAGCTGTTAGAGATCAGTGAAATATGAAATATTCACTTTCAAAGTCCAGGGAGACTTATTAGGTTACTGCAACTTGGTGCAGGTGGGTATTTACTCATCAACCCCCTACCCTCCCTGCAAAGGAAATCATTTTTTTCACCTTAGAGAGAAGTAAGATTTACTAATTAGTCATGGTGCAGCCTCCCCTTGCTATGATGTACCGCAGGGTCGACGTGCTCAAACTCTGCCTTACCATCTTAATTCACAAAAGGTCAAATGGCAAAGTGAAAGCAGGTACTCCAGGTGTGTTAAGATAAGCCCCAATTAGGGAAAAATGCAAGCACACCCTCAAGTCTCACACATGTGACTTGGAAGGAAACTTTCAGCAAAGCCCCTGAAGTGGGAAAATTTAAATGCTGTGGCATGTTAGTATTTACATACTCATTCGATGAAAAATGAGAACGATAGAGAGAAATAACTTTTACACACATATCCCGTGTACGGAATATGATATTTACACCAAACTATTGGTCACATTAATACTGGGTTGTCACCATTAACTCAAGATCCAGTCCACAACTGCTGATGTGTATCTGCCTGTGCTAAACCGGTTGCATCATTAAAGATAGTTGCTGCAATATTGCTGCTATAATCTGAGATTCAACTAGGTGAGAGTTTGGATGAAACATTTACAACTTTATAGTTTTTCTACACTCTCATTTAAGCATTTTTATGGTCAAGAGGAGCAAAATCATAGCTGAGCGGAGATTATCGTTTTACTATAGGAATTCACACCGATACTCTGCAACATATGAGTATAATGTTACAGTTTAGAAAGAGCAATGACTTTTTCTTGTTCAACTACGCCATACTTTTGATTACCGAGTTTAAGGGATCCTTGATTAAAGTGTGCGCAAAGTAAACAAATATCTGCTGGTTTATTATTATCACAATGTTTTTTGTTTTCCTAAATACTATCAGGCTCGAAAACCCAGTACTGGTCAAGCTCTATGCAGTAGCTATGGGGTTACAAGGACAATACGCACTTAAATTTCACTTTTTCATATCAAAGCTGAACAGTGTAAAATCCTAGCAGAGGGCAAGGAGGACCTGGAGCAGGTAACTGATATAGACCCATTCTGACCAATGGCAACTGTAGTTTGTAAGCTTTTGTGTAAAAGGGTAAAAAACATCTTTTAGTTAATTAATTAAGTCCAAACATACACATATTTGACATTTTTACTGTAAACACGTGGACCCTGTTATTCTGAAAAAGAAGTAAAGTAAGTAAGTATGAAATGCATGACATATTAAATGCCTGGGTACATGTATTTTTTAAAATGTTTTGTTGGAAAATGATAACTTAGACTAGAAAGGGGGCTACTTCTCATCATTTTGCAGGGCCTAAATCCAGAGCCATGTTTATTTCTGATGTGTTGAGAACTCAGTGAAAGTTAAGACTTAAGCAAAAAAGCAGAAAATTCATCTCAGGCCAAAAGTTGCTTCTCAGAAAGTAAGTACTTGTTCAGGCTGCTGTTCAGTTTAAGCAGGCATGCAGCCTTGCACTGCAGTCAAACGGTGGTCACCCAGGCCTACAGCATTCTTTGTACCGTTTATGAGGGTGTAATAGATGAGCACACTCCATTTAAAAGGCAGTGGTGGATTTGCAGACAAATGAAAACAGGAAGTATTGCAGAAGCTGTCAATGCTACGCCGCAGAGTGGGAAACTGACATGCTGCATGTGTACATCTAGCTGGATCACAAACAGTGGAAACAAATGCAAGCACACAAAATTTACACTCAAACACTACAGTCAATGAAAACAAGTTATTTACTTACTGTTCACAGAGCACAAAAATAATGTTTCAACAGTGTTGCAATTTATAGTACATTTACAGTATAGTCAGTGTGCACCCTTCTACTGAGGATCTAATATTCATGTGTTGACTCATTGATGTTGTGGCTGCACCTCAAATTTAAAATCAAATTCAGTAAGCGGTGTGGTGACTCTGGTTGTTTTAATGATAAACAAAGCTATGCTATCTGCAGGCAAAGATCTTACTGTTGACCCAAGATCAATTTCATACCCCAGAAATTGTGTTTCAGCAGAAGACAAGATAGCTGGCAAAATCCACTCCAATAACAAGTCACTCGTGTTGTTATTCTAATATTAGAGTATCATGACTACAGTCTAAGGGAAACATATTCAACCATAACTGATCGACATACATATTAGAAGTAAATGCAGTTGTTGAAAGCGTTTCTTTTCAGCTAAAGTATTGGTAAGAATAACTGTTCTATTTTATTCAATTTCAGATTTTAAGTTGAATAACAGGTGAAATTATTACGTTTAATTGTGCATGATTTACTTATTTTGTTACATCAGCAAAGAAAAACAGGTTTGAGTGTGTAAAAAAAAAAAAAAATCTCAAAATACTCAACATGACATTAATCTATAGGTTTGTTACTTCCGACCAGCTTCCTTCCCTCGTGGATTCACAACACATGCATAAACCCAAAGTGCCTTTTCTCTCTCTCTGTTTTCGTGGCAATAGAGTAGAGGCCCAGCTTAATATGTTACTGACAGCCACTGTTGTGTTACGTGGCATCAGAACACCGTCTTGCTTTCACACGAGGTCTTAACAGTGGACGAAAACAAGTATTCAAGGGGGTAAAGGTCACCTCAACCTTTCACTGAGTCAAGTTAGCGGTTCTACATCACAATATACAGTACTTTTATATAAGTGCTGCAATGGGCTGACTTTAATTTACCTCCAATGCAACTTCATTATACAGATATCAAGTTTTCAATTAATGCAATGTAACATACAAATAATACAGCATTATATCGCTTTAATTGCCTTAATTCTCAGTAAGCATAATATACATAACGCGTAAAATATTTAATTACATTAATTACATTTAATATAAGTATATAAAATTAGATTACATTACGATAAAAATGCATTGTGTATAATTCAACAATATTTGCTAAATTGAATAATATGAAAATATATGTATATGATCGCACAAATTAGACACAAAATAGTTACAAAACATATTACCGTAATTTATTGCTGTGAAAAATATTTGTGTTAAATAATGTTTATGATGCGCGACTCGCTGAAAGAAAATATTATTTTATTTACTGTGTATGTATTCTTTTGATATGATTTTTTTTTTCATAAACGCTGTAAAACAATGTTATTACATTGATAACTAATAATTGTTTTAATATTCACCTGGTGAAAAATTCAAAACACAAAACCAGATCATCAAACACAAGCATACTATACTTCCTAAAAATATTTTTATTGCTTTTGAAAATATTTTACCAGTCACATTGCATAACTTACTCTCCACCGTATGTTTTTGATTAACCTACAGCTTGGATAATTTTTGCAATGTAAAACACTAAATAAATAGCACAAACTGTGCATCGCACACAACATTTAATCGCAAATAATTTCACTTGATACTGTAAATATTATTTTACTACAAAATATTACTATACAGGTGGAATTTAATTACTGCTTCAACATTTTATTTAAGTCTTTGTGCATTTGTGGTAAATCATATTAAATATCTCCTCAAAAGTGTTCATGAGATAGTGTAAAAATTGTGAAAATAAAAAAGGCAAATTTTACGATAAAATCAAAATGGTCAGCCGGATAATTATTTTTTTTCGTGCAGCACTTCACAAAAACTAAATCTATAAATCATAAACCACAATTCAACAGCAGAAATGTTCAAATTGACCCGTTTGTTCAGAATTAATTTCAAATCTCATCCACTGAAAAGTTTGTTTACTCCACAAAAGTAGCCCCGGTTCCTAACAGGATTTGCGCTGAGAGTTCAGATTCCCTTTTTCTACGAGCTACATTACAGTTCATTTCTTTCGCCACTGCCTGAAACCTAAAATGGACGCTGCTGGCTTTGAGTTATCGATGGATAGGACCAGTTAAGGGTCACAGCTGTGCAGTTGTGCTCTTATGAGGGAAGAGGCAAATGGACCCATGTTTTGGCAGACTGCCAGGAGACTCCTTAAAATACAGTGAAAGCCTTGATTTAAAATATGCCACACCAATGCGTCATTACGCAGCAGAGGCTGGTGGGATGAACAACCCACCGTTTACAACAGACAATGGCAGGTGCTGCTTTTGTACAGAGCAATGCTTTGAAACATGCTCAGATTTTACTCTGTATGTGCACAGAAATAACCCAAGAAAATCTTTTCAGTATAGCTCAGGCAGCATTAGAGCCTAGATGAAAGCCTGTTTTCTCCAGACATCATCATGATGTTAGACCTCGTGACTGCACTGTGGGTGGAGACAATGAGCCAATAGAAAAACAGGATAAAGATCCAGAGCCCTTCTTGCATCAGCATTTTCCGGCTAAGCCTCAAGTGAAAGTTACGAGATCCATATCCATGATTATCTTATGAAGAGATCAAAAATCAGTGTTAATAAAAAATGATTGCTGTTGACGAGTGAATGACAGCACTGAATTTGATTTGCCATTTCTCAGCATCATATCATCTAGAATTGGCATTGCAAGCCAGAGCTCAACCTCTGTAAATACTGGTCTGTGCAGTGGACTGATATTTCCCTCAGGCAATCACATTCACTCACTGCAGCACCTTAAAGCATTCCTAGAATTGCTTTTCTCGACTTTAAACGTGCCCAAATGTGCTTTAATGAACAGGTCAACACAGATCTTACTATGTGGGCGAACACACTCCAGCGTCGAAGACATGAAGGCATGACAGGCTGCATGAAAACACGGATTTCCTGTGGAGATGCAAGAAAAATACACATCGTCAAACAACTTTATCATTGTTGTTTTGCTTTTTCCATTTGTTTTCATTTGGCGTACAATACATTTAAGCTCAATTTGCAGTCAAAAAGTTACAATACATAAATAAATAAATAAATAAAATGTTGCATTGGTCGCAAGTGACAGTGAAACAATTTCTAGGACGCAACCAATAATTATTGCAGTAGTTTACCTTTTTAAATAATGCGTGTGATGTATTTCATTTTTAATATATGAACTTTCAAACGGCTGAGATGAAATTAGAGCAGCGTAAATTGGGGATGATTTTGTTATGAGGTAGTATTGCATTGCTTGCGTTTATTATCTGTATGCAAGCAGCAATGATCATAAATTCTCATTCATTCACAAATGTGGTCACTACTGCACATAGCCAGCATCAAATAAACAGACCATTGTATGTTTTGTGTAGCAGAGAACAAACAATAATGCAAGCAGGCCATATTACACTTTCAAAAATGCTTATTCTGATAAAATATATTATCCAGAACTTCCAAAAAATGCCAATTTTGCACGATTACGACAAGTGGATATTGCAACAAGTTACTGCGATACAAATATATGTCCCTGAAACTCTGCTTTTCACATCTTTCTTACCTTTCTAATTGCAATTCCAATCATTTTTGTCAGACACTGGATCAGGTTTGGGACAGGCCTGCAAAGATACTGCATGTTTAAGTGTGGCTGTACGCTCCAGTGAAAACATAATCAACAAGCACTCAAAAACCATTAAGGAATATGACAAGACCAGACTAAAGGAAGCTGCCCGACAGCAGACGTGTATGCACTAAGTCGGTGATAATGAAGAGATCTGTCCAGGCTGGTCACTGATATGGCAAACAGATAAACATCACAGACTCAGTGAGTGAAAGTAACTTGTAATGTCAGACTGACGCTTGCAGCACTTTTAGTAGCCAAAGTTATTATTGCCTGTACTCTGACTAAAAAGTGGACTGTGAACAGAACATTGCAGCTGCTTTGACTTTTTAAAAACACATCTCAGTGCTTAGTAGGATATATGAAAAGCTTCAACATTTTAATATATAAGCATTCTTTTACTATAAGAGAAGTAGTGCATCACCAAATCCTTTAAATGGCAGGTTGCTGTTAATACTAAATGTCTCGTAAAAAGAAGAATCTTGCATACTACTTGATGATAGAAATTATGTCATTAAGATAAGTTTCACTGGGTATTATTACAGCACTTTATTGAGTCCAAAGCAACAAAGATATAAGTGATAATAATACCTAAAATGTAACCTATTACAGATGAACCTTCCCTCCTAAATGTCGAGTAAAGCAATGTACTGTATTTCACAGATTTATCAGAGTAATTACATTACTCATTCAGTTATCAGTCGAAAGTCAACCGAATAAAAAAAGTATATAAAAATACAAACTGAATTTTACAGTTGCTTTTTACATTTTCCACACCATTAAAACATTTTTTTCCAACTGCATAAAACACTATTTGTCCAAACTGTTGCCTTTCCAATGTGCCTCCCTGCATGTTGAGAAATGCTGAGTAGTTGTGTGTATAGATTCTAGATAAATATATATTATATTTCAATTTCTTTCAAACGTCTTGCAGGTAATTATCTTTGATATACCTGCTGTAAATACCTGTATTTGTGTATGTAACAAATACAGTAGAAACTACACAAGATGGGCTTCTAGATACTCAACTGATACTAAATTGATACAGGCTTAAAACCAGTTCAAGTTATATTTAAAAACAAGAAGCAACCACTGATATTTTTACAATGAGCAGCGATATTTTGGTTGTTCAAAACATTCTGAGATTCACCAGAAGCCTTAGGCAGTGATGAATCAGACAAAATGGCTACCAAGTGTCCCAACAACAGACAGACAAGCAGTGGTTGAGAAAGAAACAATGTTTTTCCTCATCACATTAATTCCATATACGTCATGGCTAACAACAATGCTGTAGCAGCCATCTTGCCCCAAAAGAGCAGACACTGGGGAGGAGGGAGGAAGGCTCCCCAAGTCATATGACTGCACTGTCTGCAGACAACTGCAGTGACAGAGCAAAAGCGTCTAGACAAGTCTGAGGCAGCAGCAGATCAGGTACACATGGACTGTGGCACGCAACTTACTCTGACTTATTGTTCAAATCTTTGATAGTCAAGTCTTTTTTTTTTTTAACCATTTCTGCACCTTGAAATGAAAAAAGCTGATCAATTTGGATGAGAAATAGTGAGATGATTAACCTCTTCAACTACGAGAACAAGCATTGTTCAAAATGGATTCAACTCAAGAGCCAAAGGTTACCAAATATTCCAGCTGAATTTCAGGGAATGTGCACAAATGAAGCAGAGTTTTCCATAAGATGTAATAGTGAAGTCAGAGATTTAGAATTAAATTAGATTTTTTTATTAGCTATAGATTAGAATAAAGAAAGAAATGTTGATACGTGTAGATGTTGTTGTCAGACAGTGTGGAAAATGTTTAATCTTTCTTAGAAGCTACTTAGGTGGGAGTTTAAAGTGAATACTGGCAAGAAAATAGATATAAATAAACTGTTTTGGGGTAATGTAATCATTATAAATGAATAAATCCACGGTCTGATATAAAGCATACACTCCACCCTAAAACTCTTTAGCCTATACAGCCTAAAAGTAAACATACAACTCCTGTCTCAACACACAATGTGCACAGAAACCAACCTTTTCTCTGCTGGTTCAGACTGCCTTCTGGATGGTGCACTCCTCTTGAACTCTGAAGTCTGGTCCCCCTGCAGAGCATAAACAAGGACAGGACAAGAAAAAATTCACACAGGATTCACATTACCTCACCTCAGAACCACATGTGTATTTACAGACTAGTTTACTGCATATGTGCCTGAAAAATATATTGTTTTGTTATCATAAATTGAGCAGGTAGGACAGCTGAAAGGGTCAAATTGAAAAAAAAAATAGAAGTGACGAGCCCACAAGACAGGTATCCGCCCCTGCTGAGTTAACAGGTAGCCTAAGCACGCGTGGGGTTAATCAACCTCACGTCAGCAAAGGTGCGTCACCTGCGCATCCTCCTGAAGTAGTGTGAATGAGGTCAAGTCTCCAAACCAAATAGCTACTGTGTAAGAAATTATAAATAAAATAGAAAAAAAAACACAACACACGCATTGTTTTAACGGCATAAAATGACCAAGCTTCTTACAGTTTGTTACGGTACAGCGGGATAATTTAAATTATAAGCTCTAAAGCCGTTTTTTCAACAAAAACGCTCTGCTAACATTCACAAATACACGTTATTTTGGCAGTGTTGTAATGCTGCAGCATCCACTGTATGTTAGGCAACTTGCTCTGCCGCCTGCCTTACCTACCTGTGCATAAAGAGCTGTCTGCTGATAGACTGCAGAAGAAAAAAACTTTCACAGCGTTTATCTAAAAATTATTTTGGGGCTGAGCGTGGCGACTCATGGGCGAAGGCGTTTCGGGTGGAGAGAGGAAATTCCCGTTTCCAACAGACGGCTTCCTTGTAAATGAGCAAAGAGATGTTAAAAAACTCCATCTCCAATTTTATCAATTTCAGACACACTCCAGACGGTCTCCAAGCGGTTACGTGCCTGCTCGTCTTGCGCGTGCACGCCGAATGGCGCGGGAAGCGGAGATAACATATCCGGAGTGACAGCGCTGAGAGCCAATGGCAGAGCGAGGCTGGTTCTGGCAGCCAATCACAACAGCCGATAAGTATAACCTCCCGCCTCTCCTCCTCTTCACCCGTCTGTTGACAGTGCACTGAATAAAACAACAGTCTGAGTTAAGCAGTTCATTGCACTGAGATGTGGGTCACTGACTGCAGCCTATTCTCACTGGGAAATCGGCAGAGATGCTTGGTATCATGTATTACAGAGGAACCATATCAAACATTATTAGATTGTCAAGATGCATTTTTCATAGCTTGTAAAATATACATCATACCATCATATATACTATATAATATAAATATGGATTTATAGCCTATAAATGTGACATTATAGCTTTAAAAGTAACCTGACAAATTTTCCTTTCCTTACTGGGTGCCATTTATTTTCAGTCAAAGCCAGTGGCTACTATTGTCAATGATATCTGAAACAGCTATTATGTCAATACTTTACATACAGGTGACTACAAATACAGTGTACAGCAACTTTATGGAAAACAAAGATGCCTCCATTGATGCCTGTGAATTACAGCCAAATTATTTGATAAATTGACAACTTGGTCGTCAGAAAATGTATCCGCAACAACTTTGATAATTAATGAATCGTTTAAGTTATTTTTAATGCCAAAAATTAAGTAGTTCCAGCTTCTAAAATGGGTATATTTTCTGGTTTTCCTAGTCTTCAATGATGGTAAAACTAATATCTCTGGGTTTTAGACTGTTGTTCATCCAAAATGAGCAATCTGCAGATGTCACCTTGCACTCTGGGAACATGTGATGAGATTATTTTCTTCAAGTAATTTTGAACTTGGCTTGTCTCTTCTCATTGTCACATACATTGAGCTGGTTTGTGACAATGTTTTTTTTTAACAAATTTTCTGGCATTTTATAGACTGAGCAGTTAGCCAAGAAAATAATTGGCAGTTTATTCAATTGTTAGTTATTAGTTGCAGCATAAGTACCCAAGTCTCTGTCTACTTATGTGGATGAATAGTATGAACGCCAATTTCTGTGTGTTTATTTTAAATTTATATTCTTCTTTATGAAATAGATTTTCTGTTAAGAAGATACTAGGAAGCTTTAATCCCTGACCCAGTGAAAGAAATATGATTTAAACCCCAGTCTCCCATGTGTGGGGAACCAGACATCCACAAACAAAAGCAAATCTTCCTGTTGGAGTGTATTAAGCTAATAGTTCTTGGGTACGGCCACATGGTAACACATTCATTTTACTTCCTGTCAATGCAAAAACTGCTACAACTTGGACACTAGATCAGTCTCAGAGTGTCTCAGACAGGGCAAGTCTGCAGCTAAACACAATACATAATGAATCGAAAAATTGACCGATTAAATTTCTGTCACTCACAAAATAATCTATTGCAGGCCTACAGCTCCAGTATCACTTTCTCAAGATGAATTGACAGCAAAAACCGATTGTCTCACACAAAGCAACTTCCAAGTTGCTATTAAAATTCTGTCAAAGTCTACACAAGGCGTAGTCTACACAAGGCGTACAGACAAGTTTGTTGTAAAGAACCTCTGTCCTTTGGGTGGAAAATAACAAGTCTTCTCTCCTTCAGCTTTGCACCCTTTAATTTGCATTGTTATGGAAAACCACTGGATTTGGATAGGGCACAGAATCATTGAGGTCACCATAATAGAGTGTGACAGCTCCCCTTTTCACATCTATTTGGAAGTAAAATCAAAATTCCTGGGAAAGTGAATCCAGGGAGCATAGAAATATCTTATACAGTTTTGGAAACAGCTGTTTAGAGTGAATATTTAATAGGGTGTGCAATAGATATTGATATGAGTTGCACCTGCATTCATTTCAAAAAGATAAACTGGACACATGTGCTTATGCATGTACGCAAAGCATGAAAAATGTCTGAGTTTGGCTGAAGGGCTGAAGGCTGAAACATCAGGCTTTTATAAAGTTTAGAAGTTATGTTATAAAAGAAGCAGCATTTTTCATTTCATAATTTCATAATTATTTTATTTCATGCAAGAGTTATGACTCTATGATAAGACTAAGATATTCATTAGATTTATTGATTGAATTTCAATGATGGCACATGTAATTTTTATCATAAATATTGGTCTGATCACCTTGAATGTAACAGTTACTTGTATGTCGTCCTGCAGATGCAGCACATGACATACAAGGAAGTGTCTGGGAGCTGGAATTGCATTTCTTTAAAAGAGAAAACATTTGCCAACTCAACATCTTGTCTGTTTAATCCTCACAGTCCATTACAATTCACAGACTGTCTTTCAGTAGGAAAGTCCCTTTACGCTTTCTCAAATTAAAAATCTCACGGCTGATCCCCTCCATCGCCCTGGCTTTCAGATATTGACCTTGTGGTGCTACAAAATAGCTTCTTCCTCACTGCGGGACCCCATAATGAGCCAATACAATGAGGCTTCAGTTCACTGCTCACCTCTCTTTGGTGTCTCTCGGGGTCTTTGTTGACGTTTGTCAGCCCAGGAGGAATTTGGGGGTTACGATTCTGCTGTAGTCTAGCTGTAGACTCAGACAACAACTTTGACTCCCAGACTTAAGCGCAAGAGAGGAAAAAATTTGGTCAGAGATAAAAAGGCTTTGACCTTACAGGGAAGAAAAATCAAAGGAGTGACTTGAATGAAGATTAAGCACTGTTTTGAATTTCAGCCAAAATGAACAAGATTTGAAAAGGACAAGCATTTACACATGTTGCCATCGCTGCTGTAACACTAAAATTGGAAACCAAGAATGGTCATATTTTTTTTAAATTTTGACCAATTTTCAAGATCTGATGGATGCAATAATCTGTTGTGCTATTAAACTTCCATCCAATGGTGAAGAAAGTGGTGAGAGTGAGTTAAGTTCTGGCCATGCATATGTGTCAACCTCATCATGACTCATCTGACTCATCTGACTGCTGAGCTGATCAGAAAACCCGTTCCAACAACAATCTACAGTATATTTAATCTATGAACCCTGAAAGGTGCCAGTCAATTCTACATGACGGTGATGACCCACTCGCTAAAACTGTACAGCTGAGTACACTTGAAAATGGAACCAGTTTATATGTTACCTAAATGTTTAAATTGTGAGCACATCTTATCAAATCAATATGTTATCTGCATAATACTTTATCCATATCAAATACAAAATATCAGTTTGAATCTTTAGTTATTCTATGAAGTAACATTTTATGCATGCACACTGATAAACTCTAAACTCTCTGATAAAGTCTTAAACTTGGAACTTTTCTTATGCAGTCTTTGTGTCCTGATTATGGTCTTTCATTCTTTTCTATAAATCAATAAGCCAACAGAATAATTTGTAATTAATCAATGTCAATAAAGTTACCATTCTACTCTATTCTATTATATATAATATCCACCTTAATATATAAGAAATCCAATATAAGTACCTTCTCTTATACTGCTCCTGCCAAAAAGCCAGAATTAAATGAAAATCACTACCATGAATCATGAAACAATGAAACAATGAATGCCAACAATTGCTATAAGACATTCATAGGCTATCATAGGACTACCAGATTTTTAAATCTAAAAAGTACCTTAATTGTCAGCAGAAGTCAGTTTTCTTCATGTTTTTGTTGTTGTTGTTGTTTTTTCTTACCAACAAGTGTGCTTATATGCAGCTTTTGCAAATATGCACTTGTTTTCCTTCTTAACATTTTTCCTCTCCTTTTCCCCCATTGACTTGTTTTCATCTGGTTTGATTTTTAAAGCCTTACTGGTCAGTCAGTTTTCATCTAACAACCACCAGACTTCATGTGCTACCTCAGGCCATTCCACCAAACACTCATTGAATGGTGCCTTGACCCCCACTTACCTATTTTCCTGGAGGACTGGGAGGACTTTGGTTGGCTACTATTGCTGCACTTTTTGGGGAGCTCCAGTCTAAAATTTCGCCTTGGGCACCAATGTCCCATTATCCATTAACATTTTAAACAGTAGTAATAAAACAATGTGTTGGTGGAACAATATATAGTCACAGAACACTCTACAGATGGTTTACACTAGCATGTGCACTACATAAGTTGTTGGTTGTATGTTAAATGTGTAATATCCTTCTACAATGTGCAATTTTGGTGAAATATAAATATTATTTGCCTGGTTTTATAAGCTATAGTGGTTTTTATCAATGTCATTGGTCTTATTGTGGTGTGTGTGTGCGTGTGTTTTTGTTTGTTTGTTTGTTTTGTTTTGTTTTGTATGAATGATGTAAAATATGTATGTATGTAGGTAAGTATGTTTGGAAAATTAGTGATACAGTAACACTGAGCCCAAGAAAAATGTCCCTAATGGGACAATAAAGTATCTTATCTTATAGTCAGAGCCGTCTTATTAGTGGGGTAAATGAGTGTGGAAGTGACATTAAATTTATTGAATGTGTAGGTTATGGAAACATAACCTATTCCGTTGTATAACAGACGTATCATCTGATATTATATTAATACATGTAATTACCTGCGTGCCTGGCACATTCATGATGTGTGTGTTTTCCCCTCACCTGTCAGGCAGCTCGCCTTGCTGCAGCTAACCGAGCGGGGGAGCTCCTGTTTCCCACCCACAATGCATCATTGCTACCAAACACAGCTCTGCCATGTTCGTGCTCTCTGGTCGTGGATGAAAATCGTTGCTGCATAGAAGCGCCTACCTAAATTAATCTCACGTTTTGCATCGTCAAAATGGTGAAATATTAAAGATTGAATGCAGCCTCCAGTTTTGTAGTCAAGACTCTAAGCGGGACGCGCCTTGCACCATGTCAGCCAACGCTCAGGGTAAGTCATGTCATTAGCAGCTTGTTTTTCGACAATGCTAAGTCAGCTAACACAAGTAGCCACCGATAACAGCAGTTTTGAACACGGCTGCAGTAACGGTAGGCCGCAGTCTGGAGCTCAGCTGTGCTGTATTTAGCGGTACCTTCAACAAACATTGACACTCTTCGTTGTAAACAAGACGTCGCCTTAAGCGAACGGTATTGTTAGCTTTACAGCTAACGTTGTAATTTATTAGCATGATATGGCTTTGCTAATTTCTGTAACTTATGAGTTGTTTTAATTCACCGAATGGTCGTATTATTCCCAAGTAAACCCAGCCAAGTCGCGGGCTAATGGTAGCTTTTTATTTTTCAGCCCAAATTTTCCGTATTTTGTGGTTGTTAGCACCATGCTAGCTACCTAGCTACATAGCTAACTTGTGAAAAACGTTTTACACTTAAATCGCGGGTGGTGCCATGTCTTGACGTGTTAAAGTTGCTTAAAATGACGTCTTAAAATGAAGTCTGGCTCTCAAACATGTCAGGTGTTTGGGCTGAAATGTAACATTAGCCGCAACGTAGTTGACAGAAGCTAACCTGGATCCATACAAGACAAACACGCACTTATTTAATGTTAGTCGACTGCTTTAACTTACTTGCTTATACACAGTAGTGGTTTGTATTTCCAGGATTTGACCTCAGCAAGGAAACACACGACTGTTGTGATTAAGTGTGTAAAAAGGGCACCAGTATATGACGCAGTTTACGCGGTGTTTTTATTCCACGTTAGCATTGCTGTTTTGGACTGCAATGGACTTTAGATGATAAACGCCATGTTGGCTATAGCCTGAGTTTGTGAGGGTAATTTTAAAAAAGTGAAATACATTTGTTAGGCCTTTGAATACATTAATTGGGTAGATTTGTAAGCACAGGAAAGCTGTTTTCTCATTTTGTTTCATCATTCTGGTGTCAGAGTATCCAAAGGATGTGGCCCATGAAAGTGGGTCCTTCAGAGGAGCTGAAAAGCAGGCTAGACTTTGATCTTCTCCCAAAACCATTTAGTAATGGATGCATTACGTTGGTGTACCTATATAATATTAACTTTACTGCACTGGCCTGTAAATAATAACACATTCATACTACTAACAAGAACAAATTCGTCATTATTGGGGGGATGGTGTTAATATGTGATAAGTCGCTCATAAGCACAGCACTGGCATATCCTAATCAACAGTGGCATATTGATTAATGCCAGTAAGAAGTGCTACATTACAGTGGAACACCAGTGACATACTGTTTGTAAATGCCATAAGCCAGTAGAGTGGCAGCGGCATACCAAAAAACAACAGTGACATACCACCCAGAATCTGCAAATGCCACTGGAACAAGAGTGGCATTGCTATCAGCCACTTTTCAATCTCTGCATCCTGCAATATTTACATCCAGCAATGGCTTTTCCCTTGATCTACTTCCTGTGCAGTGTTTGAAATGAAGTTTTTGTCTCACCTGCCAAGAAGACTGGTAGATAAAAAAGAACAAAAACGCCGGGTTAAGCATATTTTTACCGGCCTAAATAATAAATTGCCTTTTTGTGTCACATATACATTTGTTTCAATACATTTCATTTAGATAATAAGGTATTATGCTGAATACAGTGTCTCCAGATAACAGCTATTTTATTAACGGTATCTAGCAGCAGACCAGCGGCAAGTGACAGTTTAGCAGAGAGCTGTGATCTCGAGTAGCTGATGTCCTGTACGGTAAACAGTGCTGTGAAACTAGGAGTGTTCAAGACAGTCTGTGGCTGGCACTCCTTCGCCTCAGACAGGCTCAAGTGTTCCTACAATTTTGTCAGCACTGTTTAGGCGCATGTGAAAAAACACAAATGTTGCGTGTGTCTAATATGTATAGGGACAAACATGAGTAATTTCAAGCCGTCATGCCAGATATTTTATTACATGACTATTTTGGTACAGACATTTACCCGCCAGTGTGGTGGATAGTCTTCCAAGATTTACTCGCCAAACGGAAAACCTACCCACGTTTGGTACTTGAAGGGTGTTAATTTTGGACCCTGTTCCATATTTATCAGGGACTGATTACCACCTAGGTGCAAGTAACTGGTAAATGACACTATTTGCAAGTGATATTTCCTTAATTTATTTATAATTTTCATGAATACTGCCTGTCCAGTCCATTAAACAATCCACTGAAGGCTGCATTTGGGGGAGTTTTTGGAACAAGAAAGCTGGTCTTTTATATTGAGATGTTTGAGGGTCTAGAGAGATTTAAGAAAGCTGCAGGTCTAGAGATTGAAATGTTAGAACAACAGTTTTAGACTAAACTCTGACCAGATCCATGACCTAATCTTAAAGCCACTATAGCCTCTTTTTGGCCAAATTGTGCCAAGAACTAAGGAGCCCCAGGAACTCAGAGTTCCTTTTTGTGCATTGCAGTTTGTTTTTCTGCCACTTGTTAAAAATTGTAAAAAGTAGTCAGAAGGACTGATAACAGATTATAAAGATAACAGCCATGACATGCACAATTGAACAAGAATACATAGTCACTATTGCACAGACAAGGAACTTGCCACGGTGTTGTGGTGCCAAAAATATACACAAAATTAAGTAGTCCTAAGTAATATAAAAAAAGAAATTTACAATAAAAAATATGTAAAATTAGGGGTGTAATGGTACACAAAAATCATGGTTCAGTGTTTATCTTGGTTTTGAAGTCATGGTTTGGTTCATTTTCAGTACGATAAAGGGAAAAAATGCAAAACATAAAATTGCTTGTCACTTGTAAACATCAACAGTTCATCATTTTTTCAAATAAAGATTTAAATGAAACATAATAAAAAATACATATAGAATAAAAAATGGAATAGTGTTGCGAACTACTACTACTGCTAATTGTTCTCCAATAAATAAAAGATTCTCAAATAAATTAAATGAAATATAAAATATAATAAAAAATATAAATAACTATTGATTACAGTTCCAGCTTGTAGCCCTGTTCAGTTTCATTCAACTGTCATGTTTTATTTCAGAAAAATGAACTTGTCCATGTTGTCTGCAGAAAGGGCAGACCTGCTGGCGGTTACAATGCGTCCAGCTGTAGAAAATACCCTCTCACTAGGGACAGAGCTAGCAGGTACAGCAAGCTAGCGCTTTGCTAACATGGCAATATGAGGATAGGTGGGCTCATTGGTCCTCCACTGTACAAATGGGTTAGAATCCAGTGAAACGGAGTCCACTGCCTTGTATGAGGTAACCTCTTCCTTTACCAGCTGCAAAGTAGGCTTGTTTCCCATCTGAGTCTTGAAGAGCTCACCAAACAGTTCAGCCATGGCTGACTTCTTGACAGGAGGAGATGATTCAGATGCCATGGGGTGTCCTGTCCCTGGGGATGAACTGACTGCTGTTGTCCTTGTGGCCTCCTCACTCTGCAAAATAAATGACAAAACTTTAATATATGAGTACTATTGACACTGTAGCAGCAAGTGTTACAAATTAAATAATGAAGACATTTTATGCACAAGAAAACTAACAAAATACTTGTTCTTCCATGGTTACAATCTCTGTGATAATGTTGTAGATTCTGTCACGACAGACATCATCCGCATAGGCCCGAAACTTGGGGTCAAGAGCTGTGCTTTTGTGGAGGAGGTCATGACAAGCAGAGAATCTGTCCTCCAGGTTTTCTCTGATGGCAACCTTGACTTCTCTCACAGTTAGACTGTCTTCCTCAGTGGGCTCCATAGAGTTCAGCACTGGATCATTGATACTGAAGGTGTGGCTTCAATGCTCATCAATGTTGTGAGGGTTTTTAGTGTTTTAAGGACCTCAGTTACCACCTCTACCATTCTCACATTCTGGTCAGACAACATGGTTATGTCTTCAGTGTTTCCCCTAGAATTTTTTTTCAGGCCTGATGGTACGTACTGAAAAAACCCTAAAGGGACAAAGCACGTGGGATGGCATATTTGCGTGGTATGCTTCAGTCGGGTGGCACAGCAGGCAGTCTGCAATTTATATTTTTATTCAAATTTTTGTTTGCTCGGTATATTCAAGACTTAAAACAAATTCGTCACAAGAAGAGGATGACTTAAAAGCTGCATTTATTGCATAAGAATAAGCTGCCCCTCTCACTTCTTCCACTTCTGCATTCTTGCTTGACTCCAGAGTTTTGGAGAAAAACGTTGATATATTTGTTTGTCCGTCACTCACATCAGGAGTTTCCCAGGCAACAACACAGAGGTTAACTCGCGTTTCAGAACAGTGTTGCACAGAGGCTCTGAAACACATATGATTATTGATTTCTGAATGAATGGATATTTGGCGTTACTTTTGGCATTCAACTTTTACTTTTGGTTCTCATTGGCCTGGTGGCCCACCTGTACAGTTATAGGGGTAACACTGGTCTTTATTCTTCTTGAGGGTCTTTTCTGTCAGTGCTGAGCTTACACCTGCTTGCTGTTCAAGGTACCTCTCAAGCATATCATAACTGGAGTTCAAACGGGTTGTGACATCATGAATAAGGGTGCGTTTTGGTATATTAAGCATCTCCTGTTTGCGCTCCAATGTTTGTGCTACCATGAAAAAAAGACACAACCTTCTGACTCTACCTAGACACCTGATTGAGTCTTGTTGCTTTCTGTGACACTAAATTAATATTCTAGCTTCACTGACTGCATTGATAATATTTCTAGCAATGTTTGTTGTGACAGGAATTGTAGTTCCTGGCCTTTCCAACTTCCACTCCAACACTGCCTCCTTAAGTCCCTCTGCCAGATTTGTGCTTGTGTGTTGTTCATAAATGGGGCGAGTTTGCAGAACATGGCTTATCATGTTCCAGTCAGGGGTTGAATGTCCATCCAGCAGTTGTGAGTGTTACAGCAGATGCCTTGGATAAGTCTTGGACAACAGCACCCTTTCCTTGTTCATAAAAGACTGTATGACTTTCTGGCTGAAATGCAGATGAGAAGGAATTTCAATCACCTTCAACATGTGTTTAAAACCTGTGTTCCCAACAACTTAGTATGGTTATAGATCCACTGCTATAAAAACACTAACTGTTTGTTATTACTTTGGCCCGATCTGAATTACCAGCGAAAGGCTGATAAATGCCAAATGCTAAAAATGCGAGGCAGAGACTAAACAAACTTCCAGTCCGCCACTTAATATGCTTGTGTGGGAACTTGAATTTGAAGTATGTTCTGCATGCAAAACAAGCCTACTGTTAACCCTACCAAAAGTCCTGTACCAAAAGGGTCTGATATGAATATGTGTACCGTCACACCCCTATGTAAAATATATTCTAAGTGAGAAGAGCTGCTGCAAGTTTAAATTTTTTATTGAAGAGAATGAGATGAAATGTAAAAAATATTGACCAGGAGTAAACAGTATAAGCAGTGTGCAAATAATAATAATAATCTTATAATAGTCTAACAATAATAATGATAATAATTTTATTCTTAAAAGGATTTGAATCACAGAAGTTTAAGTGTCTTTTATTGACGACAAAATGAAATATTTATTTCAATCAAATGTGTTCATTAATTTTATAGCCTATGACATTCCTAATATGAATAAGGCAGGTAATAACTAGGGATGCACAATAATATTGGCACGTCATTGGTATCGACTCTGCAGCCAAACATTTCTCCGTTCTCTGTTTAAGAGTGGCTGAGATTGACACTAAAATGAGAATAGCTGATCCACCTTAAAGGTCGGTACACCTTAAGTGAGCCTGGATGTTAGGCTAACCCATTGTTGCTAACTTTGGGGCGAACCTTCTTCACTTTTCCAGCAGTTGGGGAAGCAGACAAGACTTTTTTGGTCTTGAGAAGCTGCAGAATTTATTAACTGACACACTATAGCCTGCACTATACATTTACTGCCAGATTGACAACTTACTACAGACCTTTTCCTCTGCTCCGTTCACATTCACCATCACTTTTCTGCCTCTCACTCAACCACACACTCGTTACGCACTGCCCTGTTCCTCAAAGCAGCTACGCTACTCTTACAACAGTACCTTTCACATAGATGTCCTTTGAAGAATGAGGAAGGAGGATGGCTCAAAACGATTCCACAATAATGTAGGGTGTTATCGTGCTCACACAGTGTGGAAGTGAAAATCATTAGTAGCAGCGCTCATAACCAACAACTGAGCCATGTTTCTCATTATGGCGGTTGTGATGTTGGCTACATTATCGGTGGTTATTGCCAACAGTTTATTCTTATCTAAATCCCAATCTTCAAGTGCCTTGCGGAGGGCTTCACTCATGTTTTTGGCTGTATGGTTTTCTGGGAAAAAGCTGGTCCCGAAGGCATTTCGATTCAAGTTTCCAGTCAAATGTGATGAAGTGTGCTGTCAGAGACATGTAGGGGGTCATGCCCTCCACTGACCACATGTCTGTTGTTAAAGCATAGTAGCTTGACTCCAACACAAGCACTTTAACTTCTTCCTGAATTTTATAAAATAAATAAGTATATTTTCTATATATTTATAGAAAAATATATTTTTTAAAATATTTTCTTCCAGGCAGCTCATATAGAGGGTCCAATGTTTTGACAATCTCACAGAAAGCCTTTTTACTGTCATACTGCCCAAGCCCAGTAGAGACACTTGTTTAAATGGAGTACATACGGCACATGAGTTGAGTTGACGTTGAATCTCTATCAGCTGATGGTCAAACAGCAGCAGGTAGTTTGGCAGATGTTGTAATTATAAGTTCATGTTGAGAATGAGTTTTAATCACTAGAAACGGATAAATCTGCAGTTGTGCAACATCAGGGATGCATTGATACTTTTTTCTCCCCAGCATTATTCTGATACCTCAACTCAGAATATCTGCTGGTACAGAGTACCGATCCAATACCAGTGCTCTCTTTTTCCCAAATTGAAAATCTGTATACCTCAGTGCATGGAGCTCTTTCAGATCCTTGGGATTGCTGAGTCAGCGATCCCGTCTAACTGAATGAGTATAAGCGATAACAGAAACAGTGAACTTCTGTAGAAGCTGAATTTAATGTGGATCAATCCCTTCATTGCTGATATTCTATTGGTGCTGATGCTGTTCCAGCATATCTAATTGGTGGGCAACATTATTAAAATTTTAAATCTATATAACAATCACCCAGGCCAAAATTGAATTTCATATTTGGACAGCATTTTAATACAATACCTTTTCAAGTAGCATCAGTCATGGAAAACCATGTGAAAGATGTTTACCAGTTTTTATTGTGTACTATGTTGTTTGTAGAGGTGTAACGGCTCACAAAATTAAAGGTTTTACATGTACCTCGGTTTTGGGGTCATGGTTTGGTACAATTTCAGTACAGGAGGAAAAATAAGAAAGGTAGAAAATATTTTGGTCTTTTATTTTGAAAGATGTAAACATCCAACAATGGTTCATTGTCCAAAGCAATTACTGAAACAGTTGAGTTGTGCTGTAGTGGAAAAGGAAAACAACCTCTCTGTTTCTTGTATATAAAGTAGTTGAAACTAGCTCCACCTCCAGCAGCTTCAACAGTAACATGCTGCTCTAACACTGATGCTTCAGTTTTAATAATCTAATGATGTCATATATAATAATATATCAGTCAGAGGGACCAAAACACTACTTTTGCTTTAAAAGTGCAGTGTGTAAGATTTAGTGGCATCTACCAGTGAGATTGCAGATTGCAACCAGCTGAGTTACCCTCCCTCCCGTGTCACCCTCCCCTTCTAAGCTTGTAGGAGAACCTACATTGGCCATGAAACTCATGAAAAACACGAAAGGCTCTCTAGAGCCGCTGTTTGGTTTTTCCATACTGTAGACATGGTGGTGGAACATGGCGGGCTCTGTGGAAGGAGACCCACTCCCTATGTAGATATAAAGGGCTCATTCTACGGTAATGAAAACACAAAAATTCTTATTTTCAAGTGATTATACACTAATTAAGATATACTTATGAATATTGTACTCCATCTCTGCCAAGTCCGTTCCACTACATGCCTCTAAATTCTACAACTGCACCTTTAATACTTTTTGACTGCTTTTCTCTCTCAGAACTGGTACTTACAACATGCTGTCGCCAGAAATCAAATGTTTTTATAGTCATTCTGAACAGCTTCACTCAAAGGCAGAGTGAAAAGCCGACCATCACAGAGAGGGCAGGGAGATGGGGAGACACGGTATTGTTGCAGTATGGAGATAATGGAGCATATTTTAATAATAGTGCTGCACTCAGTCAGAGTTATGGGTCTCTCGTTTGTCATTCTGACGGCAGCAAGACTACAGGGTAACAGGCTACTTTGGCTAAGCTGGCTAGCATACATCTATGCTCCAGCTAAGTGGTGCCCTGCCAAAACGTCGGAGTAAGTGGATTATCAAACTGTTTTGATGGTAATTGTTTGGGTAAGAGAGCATATTTTTTGTACGCCTGCATATCAACCTATGAGGATTGTATGTTTTATTAGCATAGTGCTGATAGGAGCAAAATTGCTTTTCTGTTGCAGATTATGACTTTGATGAATATGACAAACCCGGGATTGAGCGGTCACGCAGGAGAAGGGGTGAAGATGATGATCTAGAGAGGTAAATCATCTTGTCATGTTCTCATGTCTCTACAGGAATACTGCTGAAATTCACAACCAGCTTCGACAGTAAAAACAGCCTCTTTTTTTCCATAAGCAAAAGAAGTTTTTGATCATCCATTGTGCTTACATAACTATCAAAAAATCACAATCTTATTGTGTAAAAAAAAATGTTTAGGTGCAACCAGTATAGTTGTAGACTGGACCGTTTTCACTCATTGCTTACTCCTAAAGTTTACTCAGTTGTTGACATTATTTCTTATCAAATAAACTAGCAAAAAGGTTAAGATGCTGACCATAAACCCCAGTTACAATCTGGCCAAGGACTTTTTTTTTTTTGCAAGCTTCAGATCAGTTATTTGAGTACATTTTTGAGTATATTTTGTTTAGGTGTGAGGTCTGAGGCCAGTTGAAATGTTGTGATAACAAGTATTAATCATAATCATTTGTTTTAATTTTAGTGTCTTAGTTGTATTTGCTTTTACTTAGTTTAAAATCTTATTATTTCAAAATGAGAAATGATGATAAATTGTAGTCGATAAAACATTTTTGAGATATTTTATCAGGGATTTTGATATTATCACATAAATCAGTGTATAATCATTTGTAAATAGACAGCCTGCACTATTATCTGACTCTGTAAACCTTTTTATTTGTTGTCTTTTCTCCTTAAAAGTGATTTGGAAGAGGATTTGTTGGAGGAGGATTGGCTGTCAAGTAAAAAGGTAAGATAAAACAACATCTCTTTGAATCTCCCTTCTTCATTTACTTTGATTTTATTCTGGTTACCAAAAAGCACTTGGGTTGTCAGTGTGGTTTCTCTGCCTACAAGCAGGAGACGCAAAAAATAATATCCAAAACATTGTGTTTTAGTGTTGATGGAACATTTTAGAAAATAGAAGTGCACAGTGTAGCAGGTGGCTCCTCCACAGGGGGAACTGTTGATGTGAACCAGGAGGAAGTACAGTGGACAAAAAAGAACTGTGTTGACCTGCCCAGATTGTCTTCACCACATGGGAATAAAGCATCCGTCGGGGTTGGAGGTGGACCCCTGCCTCCACACCTTACACACGCACAAACACACACAGAAGAGAAAGAGAACAATACAGTTTTTTAAAAAAGTAAAAATGTTTCTGTATTTTTGTTTCAGAATCCCTCTGAAGTGTCAGATGAAGAGCTGAATGATGACCTTCTACAAAGTGATGATGAAGATCAAAATATGGCGTAAGCAAATTCATCAGTGCCATGAGTTCAAGTGTCTAATGTTTTATTTGTAAAGCTGACGAAGTTAAGCACACATATTTGCATATTCTCCAATAATACCTCATTTCTGTTTACAGGAAAGTCTCTAATGTTTTGTTTGTTTGTTTGTTCAGTGGTCAGGATGTGAGCCTGAATGCCACATACAGCTTGGGCACATCCTATGACCAGCAGGGCTACTCGCAGGAAGCAGACTACACAGATGACGTTGTGAACCTGGGTGCAGGGGGCTGTGAAGAAGGGGATGTAGAGGAGGAGGGGTACCAGCAAGAGGGGGAAGAGGAGTACACAGAGGAATACAGCCAGGACAACAACACAGAGATGCCTGAGGACCAAATGGATTACTCTGGAGATGTAGCTGAGGGTGACGACGGCTACCAGGATGAAGTGCTAGACATCCAAATCAATGAGCCCATAGATGGTGAATTTCAAGTGAGTTTTCACAATTGTTTACTCACATGTAAAAGCTCACAAACACACACACACGTGCTCCCACTCTCTTGTCTGTCTAGCTCTATTGTATCCAAGAGATAATGTCAGTTTTCTTGTCTCTGTAAGGGGACAGTGAGGATTGAAAATCTATTCAGGAAAAGGAGATGTAGGTTGGTGTTTTGGGGCAGGAGAGGATTAGATTCATTATCGCTTCCTGCCAGTTAATTTCTCCATCTTGCTGACAAAGTTTGTGTTGACAGCTTGTTTGGCATGAGGTAACGCTCTGCTGTCGTCTACAAATCCCAGTGCCATTGTGACCTTGGGCCCTGTATCTTTGGGAGAGTAAGAAGCCGCTTTGTGTCGGGGAGATGTGCTGCCAATCGGCGGAGGTTAATGTGGGGGGCTTTTATCTCGCACTTTAGACTGGATCTGATAAAGTCTCATGCAGGTGAAAAGATTATTGACCTTCCTGAGGACACCCTATACAGTTTTCTAATGATTGATGTGAGTTTCCCTTTTATTTGTTTCCCTTCCCTCTTAGCCCAGACTAAGAGGATCAAAGATAAGACCTGATCCATGTGCAAATGTCCGTTATGGTCCATTTACCAAGGTGTGATGGTGTTTGGCACCTGACAGAGATATATTAGCCTACCTTCTTTTTCCAAACAAAGATAAGATGTTGACCTTCTTACTGAGGATGCGTAGCAAAAGTGGCTGCCTATTTTGGATTTTCGGTAATGTCTGCAGGTGTGGATGTGTATTCTTCTTATGTGTAATAACACTTTACAAGGTCACTAAACTGCCTGGCCTTGACATTTTGCTGGCTATGGTATTCATTCAGAACGATTTTGAACAGTTTAAAGGATTAAGCTGTTGTGTTCCCCTGGGGCAGCCTGTCCATCCATCTGATTTGGTGAGAGTTTTTTTTCTTTTTTTTCTTTTCTGCATTAATATGTGCTGCTGTTTGGCAGGCTAATGGAGCGCAACACCAAACACCATTGTGTGACCTACAGTCTGACCTTATTCAGCAATGAATTTTTGTTAGACGGTGTTATGCAGATGGCATGTTTGAATTACTAGCACCTCCCATACCGGTTATGTGGCGCTCATATCTTGTTGTTTTGCTGCTGTGACTCCAGGATGTGTATTTGGTTCAACTGAAATTTTGTTGAGTAGTAAAAACTGATTTGTCATCTCACAGAATGTTTGTGTCTGTGTGATGTTTTTTTGGCATGAAATCATGAACTTACAGTGCGGCCAATAAAGGAGTGATTTGCGAGGAGTCAGTCAATGATATTTTCACCATCATTGAACCGGGGTGGAGTGTTTTTATCTGTGCCTGCAATTCTGTGTATCATGTCAAACATTTACATCTCATTGAATTTCAAATGCTGTCAGGAATAGTAATGAAGCCTTGCTCCCACTGTTATGGTAATTTGCAATGAGGTGGGGGGGGGGGGGGGGGGGGTTTACATGGTGCCTCCCCAAAATCCTCTCTATAACATTTTGATGTTTGCCTTTATTCTCTGTATGATTTTTTTTAATTTAAATTTTGATAAACAAGGCCAGTATGTCATCATTAAGCTCCCTCATATTTATTTTAGCCACTCAAATAAGATAAAAAATAGTTAAAACCTACATCCATTTTTCATTAAAATTTACTGTTGGATGTCAGATGAACTGGTATTCCTTATGCTTTTATGTATTACCCATATATCATGCAAGCATTGCTTTGGCTTCATTTTCAATGGAAAGACACTGTGGGAGATTATTTTCCAGCAGTGGCCAAAATACACTCCGCCATCACTAATTATTTTCAGAGTGTTATAAACGCTGAAGCTAATCAATACGCATTATCTTTGTGATCTTTAAAGGATGATGAATACCAAACCTCCTATGCTGATGAGCCACTGGATGAACATGGAGTCCAACAGGGGGAGGCCCCTGAGGAGGAGGAGGAGGAGTTGGGGCGAGAAGAGCAGCAGGAAGAGGAGGAGGAAGACACCGCCGGGGGCTCTCAGGTCTTTGACACAGACGAGGTATGTCGAGACCCTCCACGCAACACCTCGCAGTTTTTGTTTTCTTTACATTGAGTGCGTTTATTTCAGAATCTGCTAAAATAAATGAACCTAACACAGGAGCTTCCAACTGATTAATTTTGCACTCTTCATCGTTGTTAAGTTTTTGAACATACAAATCTTATTAGTTTCATGGCAGTTTTGTTTATATTTTTAATTTAATGTTCACAAACTAATTTGACAGTTTGTGAAAACCCATATCAGGTAGTTGGAAGATTGATTTTAAGTGTTAAATGCTGACAACAGTACAACTTTTACTTCGAGAAAAATAACTTTCCTGAAAATGAGCACCATGTTTAGGAAATTTTGTCCTGCAATGCAAATGGGATGGGGGAAGTAAATGTGTTTAGAACGGCAAAATTTAGTTTACAACATCAAAACTTTTCCTCAGGTTGAAAATGAAGCTGTGCCTGAAGAAGAAACAAAGGAGGAATCGGATGAAGAGGATGAGGAAGATGAAGAGTCTGGCCGCATACGGTTTAAATCGGAGAGAAAGGATGGTGCTGTTGTGCGATTGGCTGACGCGGGCAATAAAAGAAGGAACATCCCCGAAACACTAGGTATGTATTATTCCTGCTGGGCGAATTTACCCGTCATTCAGTGATATCCAGAGGGAATCCCCAAATATTTTCTGATTTCACGTCTCAAGATTTTCCAAATGGTTAACATACTCTGTTTTCCTGTTTCACCTGCCATCAGAACTGTCAGAGAAGGCCAAACAAGACCTGATGGAGTTTGAGGAGCAGGAACGGCAGAAGAGACAAAACCGATACGGAGGCCGAGGGAGAGGAGGAGGAGGGGGACGTGGAGGCAGAGGAAGAGGATTCTTCCCTGGTTATGGAATGCCAGATTTTAAAGGAGGAAACAGAGGAAGAATGAATGACCAGAGGCTCCCCCTAATGGGAAACATGGGCATGCAGGTAAAGCATTGTACAGTCATGCACCTGAACACCTTTGAAGGGATAATCTATTTGGCTACACAGAGTAATGCATCACGTGATACTCCACTATAAGAGTAGCTAAAGGGAACATAAGGACCTCAACAGATAAGATTATTTGGAGTGGGTAGACTCTGTACCTTCTTGTATTTGTCACAGTTACAATAAGGCTGAGTTTAGATGTACCTGACGTGATTTTTGTTCGCTCTAAGGCCTCTAAAAGCTTTGGTTGTCTGCTTGAAAAAAAAAAAAGTGCTTCCTCTTATCAGTGTTGATATATGGATTATAGCAAATCATTTGGCAGTGGTCCATTTAGACACTGTTATACAAAATTCAATTTGTTCTTTGCCGAGGATTTAGTTTCTTGTGGACTTTTATTATTAGATATCACTCCAAGCATTTAATCCTTTGATTTAACATGTGACCTAAATAAAAAGAACTGGTGATGGCAACACAGTGGAAGGTTAAACCGGGCCGGCACTAGTCGTTGGTGTTATCACATCCTGTTAATGATGATGTTAAAGAAAGCAAAACTTTAAAAATATATATATATTATAACTGATCACATCACTTAGTGAAATCACGCAAGTGCACAGAAAGCACACACAAAGTATTAAAGAAAAATAAAATACCATTAACTGTTGTGTTACAGAGATTGTTCTTATTGCTGTATGGAATTTCATTCCAGCTCTCCAACTTTTTAATTGTTCTAATAATATGTCAAGAGGCTGTTAAATTTAAAACAAAACATCAACATCGGAAATGAAAATTTAATGGCAGATGGACAAAATGCCAACACCGCAAACATTCTGCAGACTGTTGTTAATGAGCTCACACTTTTTTTTTTTAAAAACATACTGTATGTTCAACCACTGGCTTGTTTGTTTGTGTGGCAGTTTAAACAGATAGATTGGCCAATTATCAAGGACTCGTTTGAAACATTATCCCATAATTATTGTTCAGTTGCTGATCAGTTGGCACATTCCTAGTTTCTTTTCCCAGACAGCATGACTGGTGTTGACTTGTAAATTCCTCAACAAAAGCTTTGTGAAAGGTAAATAATGAATTAAGCCAGTATGAAGTAGCTTTAAATAGCTGAAGGATATATTATGATCCTGCTAATGCTACCTTCTTTATTATGTGACTTCATGATTTCTTAGGAAACGTGTACTTTTAATCTGCATGGGAGCACCAAATTAGTTAAAGATACCGTCTTCAATCTTGTGCATGGACTTCTTGGTTTGTCATGTCAGAATCTCCCCATAAAGAAATGTTTTGACAGGTTGTTTTGGTTTTCCCTCCTCTCCGTTTCCCCATCTCTCTCCAATTAGCAGCCATCCTCCCGAATGCCTCTTCCTCATCAGCCTCATCAGCAGCAACTGCAGTCCCAGCAGCACCACCCTTCGCGGCCAAGAGGACCTCCTCCCTTCCAAGAGCATGGGCGCCCACTGGCCCAGCAGCCCCTCCAGCCCCTCATTCCCCCGCACATGGCTCACCGCTCACCGCCGATGCGGCCCCAGATGGAGCCACCACCACGGATGATGAGCTCCCCGCCACCCAACTTCCCTCAGCATCACCAGCAGCAGCCTCCGCAGCCCAAAAACATCCACATTAACCCCCATTTCAGAGGCCCTGCATCATCCTCTGTACAAGGTAGGTTAATCCAATATCAGTCAAGTGCTTTTTATTAGACTTTGAGAGATTTGACTTGTATGGCTTCAAAAGCATTGCCCCTCATTTCCAGTGTCTTTCTGGGTTCACCATAGTGCTGCATATTAATAGTATTAAAGAAGTCATATTATGCCCCTTTCCTAGTTTAAGATTTTCATTATAGTGATCTATTAACAAACATTATCATGTTTTTATGGTCAAAAAGCTCCTTGTTCTAGCTGTACAAGCCATGCATACAGCCGCTCTCACTGTCTAACTCAGCCCGAAATGAGCTGTCTTGGCTCCTGTCCCCTCCTTCCGAAAAGCCCACTCTGTTGTGATTGGCCTGCTGCTTAAAGCATGACGGAAACGTCACGCCCTAAAGGCAGCCTGAAATGCTAAAAACACCGCTGTTTTTGAAATTATTTTGTTTTTTGATACTGGTCGAGTATTGAGTATCGAGCGCTTCAGCCAGCAGCCGTGTAAGGGGCTGCAATGTAATCATTGGGGGGAAATTGTGCCCGTCAAAGTATGTCTGCTAACAGTGCTTGTTTTTGCCACTGAAAGGCTCAGATTGTTATTATAAGTGTCTGACAGTGAAAGTAAACACAGGAACTAGCCGCATGCAGTAGCATTATGGCTATTTTTTTGTTTCCTTACAGTCCAAACAAGGTGAAAGTCAGCCTCATACATATAAAAAAAAACAAAAAATAACCCAGTGTATGTAGATGAATATGTGAGTGACTTGCATACTGTAGTTCCTCACAGTAATGTGTTGAAATCACATTTTTCTTACCGTGTGGGGCTGAACGTTTGGTCCAGCCAGCCTCGCACTTTTCATCCAGTTAATTCTGTGGAGGTGAAACAGTCTCCAGGACGACAGTGTTGATAAATGCTGTAAATCCATTTGTAATATTTACGGTAATTACTCATCCGTGGACATTTTCTAGATTTTCTAGAGTCTGGCAGCAACAGGTCTGCAGAAAAAAGTTTTTCTCTTGAGAACAGTGACTGCAGGAACACCAGCAGTTCATCTGAGGTGACGGTTACTTTACGTCGTCTTTCCTGACGGTCTTGTTGCCTTCTGCCTCCATTCTTCATTTTTCCTCTTTCATTTGTTTTATCTCCTCTCTATATTCCGGCTCAAATAAATACAGTTGGCCAGTCAAAGTGAAATGACTCACAATCATCCTCTTAACAGTCTACGGGGTAATCCGTCATTGCACTTTTTTTTAGTTCCATTACAATTTAACCGTGATGAAAGTCAGCCTCATATATGTAAACAAATCATGTGGATGAATATCTGCGTGGTCAGTTAGCCAGTAAGGTGTACCGGATATAGTTCCCTATGCAGTTAGCCATAATGCTTCTACATGCGGCTAGTTCCTGTGTTTACTTTTATTGTCAGACACTTATAATAACAATCTGAGCCTGTCCGTGGCAAAAACAAGCACTTTTAGAGGATATACTTTGAAGGACGCAATTGCCCCCATGGATCACATTTCAGCATGTGTCGCTCAATACTCGACCAGTTTCAAACATTTTTGTTCCCATTAGTCACTTAGACCCAAAATGATGGGGAAAATGGGGTCCAGGTTGAAAAAAATACAGAAGTTTCCCTTTAATCTGTGTGAAAATTGTAATTTTTATTCATCCAGAATCGTGCAGCCCTACTTCACCAGCAATAGGATGTGGTTCATGATGTCGTTTTGGCTAGTAGTCATCCTTACACTGTCCTGAAAGGTGTCGGGATTAGAATGCCATTTTCTTGTTTGGTTGAATGACAAGTGAATAGCTCTCTCAGCCAGTAATGGGTTTATTCTCCTTTTTTTTTTTTTCTGGCGGCATCACCATTTCATTCCCTGAGATGGGTTTATCTGGCCTGTCTGTCCAGGCCAAGATTGAAATTTTGTTTGCAAAGCATGTTATTGTGTGTGTGTGTGTGTGTGAGTGTGTGTGTGTGTCACTGTGAGCAAGTGCACATGTGGGGGTTAGGGTTTTGCTCCTGAGAGGAAGACGTGTTCTGGAAGATCAGGGATCGCCTCTGGTTATGATTATGTGTGTGTGCACGTGTTTATATATATATATATATATATATATATATATATATATATATATATATATATATATATATATATATATATATATATATATATATATATATATGTCTGTATTTTTTATTTATTTACATATTTATTTTAAGTGATAGATTCCAATTTAATGTTTTCCATTTGCACAAATTGACAATTACAGTAACCCTTATGTTGATGCCAGCAATATTAAAATCCATTTTATTAAATTGCTTTGTGCCAAAGGTTGTCAAACAGCGAATGTCTTATTCATTTTTATTTGTTGAATTTGGCAATTTATCCTCATGTATTTAATATTTCCTTAAGCTCCCTGGTCTGCGCCAAGCTATGTAAAGATGTGAGGAACAACTCAGAGATAACATGTAACATGTATGCCTGTGTAACAGCCTTTAGCATGGAGGTGTCTTATGGTCCCCTCCCTTTCTACTATCACCATCCTCTCTCTGCCGACTGCCCCTCATTTTAATTTTCTCCCCCTCCCCCCTCCACACACACCCCTTTCTTTTGCTCTCTCTCTCTCTCTCTCTCTCTTTCTCTCTCTCTCTCTCATTGCAGTGCCCTTGATGCCTCCTGCTCAGAGCCAGCCCAGACCTGCTGTGGGTCCTCAGAGGTTCCCTGTGAGTAGCAGCTGCTCCTCTCCTTCCCTTTCACCTCACTTTCTCTCCCTCTCCACACGGTTGGCGTCCTTTTTTTTGTGAGAGCAATATCATTATGGCAATTAGACTGCCTGCCCTGGCCAAATACTGTTAAAGCAAATCTGTAAACACTGATACGAGCCTGGCTGCACAACTGGAAATGCGTGATAGGGGCTTTAGGCAGTAGACTTTTGGAGGTCGGGGCTGCAGTGACGGGACTTAGTTAGCAACTCTTCATGGATGGGCTGGGGCTCAGACTAGCCAGCTTCGCACATAATGGAATTGTGAAACCAGGATATACTGCCAGTTAAAAATCACTTTCCACAAGTTTGTGTCCCAAAGGCAAAGAGACCTTTTTTTTTTTGGAATGATATTTGAGTTAATGAAACGTGGTGGTAGTTTCATGGGGTTGGGGGTGAGGCTCATGCCTTTTTGCACCATATATTTCGAAAGCTGAATTTCACGTCAGAGAAAAGGGATCTTAAGTCAGTGATTTCCTATAAGAAAAGGTCCTTTATTTCACTCACAAAGAACCCATCCAAGAGATGACAGAAATGCCTTTAAAGTAATTACTGTATGGAGGGAAATGGCTCGCTAGCAAGTCAGCCAAAGTGCCTTAACTTACTCCATCCTTTAGTTAATGATGCCCAGGCATCAGGTGGCACTGGTACTGACTGACATCTTCCTGGAAAGTGCATTTTATATGGATTTATGCAAATTAGGCATCGGAAAATAGCTGCATCCAATTGCATTCATGTGGATTCACAACCCTGCTGCCAAACGAGCCAGGCTTTCACATAAGAGTCCATCTTTGTCCAAAAAAAAAAAACGAACAAAAAACCCCCCAATATTTTTATTTACTTCTTTATTATTTAGCAATTCCTCTTCCCCGCTGTCTGTGATTGTGCTAGATATTGATAGCATGGCAGCGGGAAGCTATTTTGCCTCCTATCAGACAGTGGAGGTGGGGTTGGAAGGGTATGCAGACAACTGGGTTGATGATCAGCATAGTGTTGGATTCCCCAGCTGTCAATTGCATTTAGGCTGCCGTTGCCAAGGACACAATTTGAAATGCAGGTGACATACCAGCCGGCAACATTCCATTTACCACTGGGCACCTGATTACTCGTGATTATCATACATTATCATCCCATCAAATTTAATTGTTAAAAGACCAGGCGAATGGGGGGTCATAGCCTCTAGTACTATTGCATTAAATTTTTGCTGGTGGAGACTGGTTTTGAAATATTAATCTCAGCGGCAATTACAGTTATTAGAATATTTCATCAGTTTAGATAATGATATTCCGTTTAACCACAAAATATACCAACGGCGGCTACAACTAATGATTATTTTCATTTATCGAGTGTTCTGCTAATTATTTTTCTCGATCAAGCGATTGGTTGATAAAATAATAATCAAATAGTGAAAAATGACAATCACAATTTTACAGAGCCCATTGTTTTGTCTGACCAACTGTTCAAAACCCCAAAATATTCAGTTATCTATTACAAAAGACTATGAAAACCAGTAAATATTCACATTTAACAAGCTGAAATCAGTGATTTTGGTGGGGGGGGGCATTTTTGCTTAAAAATTACCGACATTGTTGCTGTTTAATTTTCTGATGATCGATTTATCATTCAAGCTTCACCATTGACCCCACGATTTGAAAATGTTGTCAGTGTGCGCTATACTAGAAGTCCATATCTTGGTGCATTAACACAAAATGCCTCCATGACGAACATTTGAATCAATCACAGCTCATTAACTGTTATCTCTTGTCAACAACATCTCTTTAAACTCAAATCTCCATTCTTCATTAAATACTTTGACGTTTGACCGCTCTTCATTATATTTACCTTGGTTATCCCTTCACTGGCTCAGCATCAGTTACATATTGAACAACCCATTGCCTGTTTATCAGGGATTAGAAGTGAGAGGATGAGCAGTGTTATTTGAGAGGTATTATATGGACACCGGAGTCCTCATTGTGAAAAACCTGCCTGTCTGACCTTTTAGAACAGTATGATAGTGCCCCCATTGTGATACCCTGTCTTTGTAAGCCCCTTTGATTAACTTTCTGTTAAGCACGTTTTTGGGACTCTGGCCTTCTAGCGTTCTAACACCTCTCCTCTCTAAATACCGCCACACAGCAGTGGAATAAAGATGGATTAAGCCTTGATAGCATCTTAAGTAATTTACAATAGGCTTGGAGGAGGCAAGGAGCCCATTTGTGGAAGTGCCACGTGTTGAATAGCAGGTTAATTTTTCAACAGAGATGGATGTTTAAAAGAATATAGGAGACAGTTATGAGGGGGATTCGAATTCCAAGGAGGGATTAAAGGGTTGTTATCTAGTTTTCCTTGGAAGATAGATGAGGAGTAGCATGCATGCAATGAGTAGAAAGCTGTCTAACATACGAAGTGGTTGAAACAAAGATGAGGGCACTTATCCCCTCCTGAAATACCCTTTCCTTGTTAGAGACGGACTTTTAGAAGGTTTATCAACAAAGCCCCAAGTAGCATTAATGCAGGTTTGCTCACAAATTCATGCTGAAGGGTTTCTTTAATATTGGCATGCATGTTGATGTTTACAAGTCAAGATTCTGTGTCTATTTAATGACCCTAGCCCTTCAATTACAAGCCCTCCCTGCCCGATGCAGTGCTCCACAACAAATTCCCATTTTTCATTAGTTTAATTTGTTTGTGATTATTGAGCTCCCAGTATGGCCTATAATTCATGAGTTTTGTGTTTTCCCAGGGACCGGGAGACTTCCATCAACACATGCCAGGTAATTTTGGTCAGCCCCAGCGGCCCCCTCATCACATGGAGCCCTTTAGGAACCAGCCACCTCAAGGCCCCCAGGACAGAGAGCCCCTCTTTATGGGAGGTGAGTTCCACACCCAGCCTTGACGAGGGTTACAAAGCTCTCTTAGCATATTTAACCCTATTCGACATCACCTCTGGCAGTATACCTACAGGGTATGCTGCTAGCTTTCTGGTGCTGCTCTATTAGCAACACTCATGTTATATGCATGTGTGTATATATACATCTGAATGAGCTGTGGAAAACTGCATTAAACATATACATTTCTGATTTGTAATTCCCGGTATTAACGCTGACTTAAATAGAAATACATCCCACTCAGTTGTTTACCCTTTCACCTTGATAGAGTTGTCTGTTTTCATTTCCCTTGCCATAACACTATACATCTGGAGAGGGAGTTACTGATGTATTGAAATTGGCTCACAAGGCGAAAAATTGACATCTCTGTTGTGTTGTTGTTGTTTGGTCTTCTCTTGTGGGCACAGAGCACACAGAGTCAACACGGTTTCCAGGGCAGCACATGTTTGATCACCAGGGCCCCAGCCCTCTGATGAACAGCGGCAACAACCTACACCAGCAGCAGCTGCCCGGCCAGGGCCAAATGGGCTTCGGCCCACCAGGACCAGCCTTCAACCAGCCGGGCCAGGGCCCACTAGGACTATTTCCAAGAGAACCTCCAAGACCCAACCTCCCTCACCACCAAGGTCACCAGGGAATGGTCGGCATGAATCAACAAGGTGGCCCCCCCAACCAGCCCCGGCCCTTCATGGGCCCTCGTCAGCCGTTTGGCCAGCAGGGGAACCTTTTCCATCCTCCACAAGTCCAGTTTGGGATGCAGGTACGACTAAGAGTAAGTGATTTTTTATAACCAATAGGTGTCTGTGTATTTGTGTCTGTTTGTTGCACATAAATAGTGTCAGCTGTTTCTTTATTTCTTCCTGTATTGTTCTTGAATTTGCTTGGTAAATATGTTAATTTGATCTTTTTTTTTTTTAGCATCTTCAATCCTGCCTGTTACAATTCTTGTAAAGCTGCCTGGCAAACAATTCACATGCTTTCTCTGTGATGGATTTATGAATTTCATTTGCTTTGCTCTATATTGTTAAAATGTTGTGGCAAGAGCAATGACTACACTAGAGTACTGTACACATGAATAGACTAGACTAGTTATCATATTAACTGCTAGTGAGGCGTTAAGGAAAAAGACTCATGTCTGTTTGGCACCTCTACATTTTGTTATGAGACATGGACAAGAGCTCCCTCTAGTGATCAAATCACTATTGTAGTACTACTACGTGTATACATGAGGACACCAATTGGAGCTTAATTACATGCAGAGCATTTTCTAAATGTAAAGAAAAGCATTTATAAGAACAAAAGCTGTTTAAGTTAAAAATGAAATAGGAAGCACATAGATATCTAGTTTTATATGTGACAGTAAGTTCTGATTCACCTGGTTTTCTCATGTTGTAGTTTGTGTTCTTTCTCTGATTCCAGGGCTTAATGCATGGCCCTCCCGTCTCCCAGCTTCCGCATCATGACCCCATGCCATCCCATCAGCCTATGCACCAGCAGCAGCAACATCATAGGCAGGAGTTATCCCATCATCAGCAGCAACAGCTAAATCTCAATGAGCCTCGCCCCATGATGCACCATGGGCAGAATCCCTTCCATCAACAGCAGGCGCATGGTAGCCCCAGGCAGATGACTCCCCGCCCTCAGAACCCCCAACAGCGCAACATGTCCAACAGGCAAAGGATGGTAAGACATTAACATATTAGCTCATCTATTTTCTTCTCAAACTGATTGAAGGCGGCTGGAACAGGGCGCTTATTTTCACTGTCTGATTCTAAATACTATACCTTATTCTATCAGCATCATTCCTCAGTAAACAAAACAAAGCTTTTATGCAAAATGAATAGAACAAAATATATATTAAAGGTAAGATTGAGTGTAAACACAATCTGAAATGTTTATATTTTACCCTTTCTTCAGAACACACCTGTTTCCAAGCAAATGCAGATCCTTCCTCAGCGCAACAGCAATCTACGGGAGCTTCCCGTAGCACCTGGCAACACAACCATGAACAGTGCCCGCCCCGCCGCCTCCCCTGCCGCCAACGTCAGGCCTGTTGCCAAGGCAACACAGGGGGTGCGTCCCGTGCAGAACACTCAGCCGGTGTTTGACGGTGGCAGAGGAAGAGGCCAAGTTGCTGCCAAGACTGCTTCACAGCCTGGGGGAGCAGGCAGGACAGTGGTTCGCAAGGAAATCCCAAGCACACCGTCCAGCGAGGCACCACAGGTCAGCTTTTTAACACTTGGAAAAAAAACAACAACAAAGGACTTGAAAAATATTCAGTTTGCTGACATAATGCACAAATTATTTCAGATAAATGTGTGTAATTCCTCTGAAATGGTACTTTAAATCTTGAATATTTTTTCCCTGCTATATTCAATGACCCAGAAATTGTACACTCAGTCGGGCTTGTTAGTGTGCTGAGAGGGACGCCCATTTATTAAAAACCCAATAATAAGATTTGTTAATGACAGCAGCCTCATTCAATTGGAAAGAACAGATCAATACTATTGCATTCTTCTCTTGGGTTTTGACTTTGATTACATCTGAGTGTCACGCCAAGTAATATGGTTCAAATAGGACTCACGCTCACACACGGCCCCCCCCTCCAGTCAGTAGAGACAGGCAGTGATATTGTCAGCTTGTGTTTTGTGCCACAGGACCCTGATGAGGACGAGGATATGCGTCAGTACCGTCTGAAGATCGAGGAGCAGAAGCGTCTGAGAGAGGAGATCCTGAAGAGGAAGGAGATGAGACGGCAGATGCAAGCTGGCGTCAGGAAGAAGGAGCTGTTAGACAGGATCAACTCCCAGACAAATACTCCAAACCAAGGCCCAGCTCCTTCACAGAATCCATCCGTACAACAAAATCAACAAACACCACACCCCGTTGTACAACAACAACAACACCCACAACCACCACAGCAGCAAGAACAAAAACAGCCACAGCAGCAGCAGCAGCAACAACTACAGCCACAACAGCAGAGACAGTTTTCTCAGAGAACACAACAATCGTTAAATCAGTCATTAAAAAATCCTAATCAAGGCATCCCCATTTCTCCCAACGGGGCTGCTCAGACCCCTACACCACGTCCCAATGTCAAGACACGCCTGCAGATGGTAAAGGGTAATAACCAGCAGCAACAGACTCCCGGGCCTGGTCCTGACCAGCAGTGGAAGCCACCCCAACAAAATCAGCAGCAGCAGCAGCAGCAGCAGCAGCAGCAGCAGCCACTACCACGAAGGAACAGTGCTCTGCAGAACGTAAACAGACCTGGCGCTCAGATCCAGTCTACTCAGGTCCCCCAAAAGAACATACCTGTAACTTCCTCAGTGGGCCCTGGCCAGACTCAAGGACCGAAACCTGGGGCTAAAAGAACTGTAATGCAGCGGGCAAAGAATTGTGGCAGTGAAGGCCAGCAGGTGCCACAAAAAGTCAGAGTCGTCAAACTTTCAGGAGCGGTGAGCATATGGTTTCATTTCTATCTGACACCTTCTTTTGTGTTTTTGTCCGACATTTATTTGATCCCCTACAACTGATTTTTACCCACAAGGGAAATGATATAGTTTTGAAATGAAATAGTTTTAAATGCCACTGAGTGCCCTCACACTGTCTATTTTGTAACCTAAAAGAAATCTAACCTATGGGAATGACAAGGTGATGTCTGTGTCATTTTGGCAAAATTGATCTGTTAAGAGTTTCCTCTCTTAAGCTTCGGCAACTGATATTTAAGCCACAATGCCTTAACGTACGTTTTACCTTTAGAACAAAGAAAGGCCGTAGGCATTAAAGAGAAGAGTATGACATTTATCTGTAGAGTTGGGGACACCTCATCACTGCTCTTAAAGGTTGATATCCTCTTTTAAGGGCAGAAGAGTATTCTTTTATAGATAAAGGCCTCGGAGAGGGTAAATCAAGAATGACAGTAACACCAACAAAGTCCAGAATTACCACTGCCAGCTATTCTATACTCACTTGATAAGTTACTGCTGTGGCCTTAATTACACATTAATCTTTATTGAAAAAAACACAAAGGCATGCATGTTAAACATTCGTACTTGTCATTGATGAGGCATGTTGGTGAGATGTGATAGTATTTGAAATAAGCCGCTTTCTGACTCCATCCCAGAGGATCAAGCTGCAGAGCCAAAATCGCTGGCTGGCTGCAGATGAAGATAACTGGGTGTCAGTGCGTTAATGGAAACCTGCGCAGAGCTATCTGATGTGCCGCATCTTGGAGGAAAAAAAAGGGGAGTGGGATGTGAGGTGGAGAAAGAGAGATGGAAGCAGAAAGAAACAGCAAAGGCCTATAGCCGTGGTGAAAAGAAGATTCTCTAGATGCTCCCTCTTCCACATTGTTCTGCTGTCATCAACGGGAGCTTGACAATGTTATCTGCTCTCTCCTTTTTTTTCTGTCTCTCTCTCTTTCTCTCTGTCATCCCTCAGTTGCTTTTTGCCATCAACCCATCTCTCAGGTGCGAGGCAACAAAAGAATGCCAATCCAAGACCCTTGTAATTAATCTTTCTTGGTTGAAGGGGGGCAACATAATACCTGTGTAAGAAAGTTGCCACTTTTGAGGATTTGGATTTGTATGGCTTAGGCACACAGATAAGAGGCAAATTATATTTTCATCAGGGATAATACAAAGCAGCGCAAGACACAAAAGCTTGGGAGGAGGGGGGTGTAAGGGGGATGGGGTACACATCGAGCTGCCGTCGTTCCAGTGTAATGCAGCTTAGCATTTGATGGGTGCAATCAGGAGCTGTGATTTCTATAGGAGGGATTAATCCATTTACTCTCAACTGGGGACAGGTCAGAGATATCGTCTCTTTTCTTCCCCTGTATTGATCTGTCACATCTCTCCGCAGAGTCGGGGAAGAGACGACCTTCAATTCCTCCCCGCATGTCAACAGAGTTGAGCTGTGACTTTATTTGATAATGAGACCATCACCTTGTTGGGTTGATCTATTCTCCACAGCCTCTCTGATAGGGATCCAGCCCCAGTGCTGGCACATTTTCAGTTTTCATTGTAGATATGGCCTTGCATTTCTCTCTGTTGTCCACAAACTTGACACTTTGCCTAAATGCTTAATGTGAGCAGCAGTTTGTGACGCCTGCAAATGGAGATAAAGGCTGGAATTTTTTAGAGGTGCTAAATTAGTGTTGCCCTCTATCATTCCCATCCAGGCTGGAAAGGGGCCTGAGGCGATGGGTGTCCCAGTGCAGCAACAAGGCACCTGGTCGGCAACCCCACTCAACCAGGGCGTCCAAAGGAAGGTTACCATGGCAGGACAGCAGCCACAGGGACCAGGCGGAACACCGCAGGCTAGCCGAGGGGGCATGGGCAACCCCCAGCAAAACAGGGTATGTAATGAATGAGAGCTTACCTTCTTGGCTGCAGACACCAGCAACCATTTCACCTAAAATATATATATTACAAGTACAGAATGTGGGCTAATGGCAGTTCTGAAATAAAAGAAGCTGAAATGTCTCCTGTAAAGTTGTCGTGTGCCGCTGGCACTACCCTGGCATTCAGTAGACATACCAATCGAGCAGTAGAGGTAATAAGACAGGACAGTATGCCAGGTGCAGTAGTATTGACAAGCTGAAAGCAGTGTAACACGGGGGGCTACACAAGGTCCCCTGGCCTCTCTGCACGCCTGTCACCACCAGGCTGCTGTCACAGTTACTATACTCACTGATGCTGACAGGGTAAGGCAGCCACCATAACGCTTGCATGGCTCCTCTCCCTTTATGTTCCCCCGCCTCCAACACACACACACACACACACACACACACACACACACTCCCACACTCCCACTACCTCCTCTCCTCTCTTTTTGGGGTCTCTCCCTCCTCCTCCTCCTCTTCCTCTGCTGCTGAAGAAACATACCTCTCACTCACGGGCTCATATGAAGATATGCCATGCCACATGCATCATGTTCTGACGTTGATGTTCTATGTAGAAATATGATAAGTCAATCATGTGAAAGCCTGGTATGTGTGAGAGGTGCAAGGGGGAAACGCATGGCGTTTTTGAAATTTCCTTTGTGCTGAGAAACACTATAGCTCCTCTCTACACAGTTAAATGCAGAATTAAAACATCAACATGCCTGTGTAAGCAGTGAAAGGTTCAGTTTGTATTTTCGCCGTTTCTCTCTCACTCATTCCCCGTATTTTTTCCCTCGTGGGAAATTTTTCTCACACCTGGTGTTGGTGTAGGTGGTTGTGTCGGGCCGGGGCCGAGGTAGAGGGGGTGGTCAGATGGGTCGAGGACGTCCGATGTCCACCAGACAAAGCCAAAGAGGTGCAGAGAGTGAACACTGTACGGTGTCCATAGAGGGCCTCTCCTCATCCACAACCGATGTTCAGCTGAAGAACCTTCTGAGATCCATCGGCCCCATAGAGGTAGGTACCAGCTGTATTTCTGCTTGACTCGTAGGAGTGCAGATTTATCGTAATTTAGACTAGATTTGTTTGTAAGGCACCCATTTTGTATTAATGGTATTGTATTGAGTAAAATTCTTCACAGTTACTTAGAAGTTAAAGCTGTAAGCACTGCCATTTGCTCTTAGATGTCATTTTTATATTTAAGATATGTACCTCTTGATGAGAACTAGATGAAATAGATGTTTATTTGTACCAGCTAGAGTGGCAGTAATGATATTTTCTCAGTGTGATCCCATAGCGCCCTCTGTTGTAGTGATTGGGTAGGTAGAGAAAGTGAATGAAAGAATCAGTTTCTCTTCACCACCCTCACTCCCTCTTGTGGGTGAGAGGAGCATCAAGTTATATCCAATTTGTCCTTTTCTATTTCTGTGTATTGCAGATGTTCAAAATGATGCCTCAGCAGAGGAAAGCAGTCGCCACCTTTTCCAGTCCCCAGCATGCAGCGAGTTTTCAAATGAGCTTCCATAGGTAATCAATATATCTTCTTCCTTTCATCTTAATAGACATGCCAGTTAAATAATTACATACAGTAGTAGCCCTTTTACATTTCCCCAATGTGATGGTCTTGGAATTTTGCTTTTGTACATTTTGTACAAAGTACAGCATAAGTGTTCATTAGTATCTCAACCCCCTGAGATAGAGGTTGAAACTTTATTATTACAATTACCACACAGGCACATGATTGATTTGTCCCACATTGATGTGTCGCTGATTGATGGATGAGGAGCACAATAAAGCGAGGGAGTCCTGTTACAAGAAGTTGCTGTCTCCTGATGTGGGAGCCTCTCATGTACAGCTCCAACCTACCGCAGGAATATTTCTTCAACCCTCTGGGGTCAATCACAGTCATCGTGTCTGCACAGAAGCATCGTTCATCTCCTGTCAACTCGGAACAATGAACACAAAGACGTTAGCTGCGAGCATGCCTGTGTTTGACTTTGTCTACCATTGTCCTTTGTTGTAAAATGGCACTGGAGAGACACTGAACAGTTAATCCTACTTTGATGTAGTTTGTGAAGAATGTTTTTGTGCATTTTACATGGACACTAAGTAGTGCTTATCATGGGATAATGGTTGCTCCCCCCCTCAATAAGAGTCATTACAACAAACAAAAAAGGACAGTTGAACTATGTTATTCTGATCACTGGTATTTTTTTAATATTCGTGGTTCGCTGTTTGTTTCAGATACAGGGAATGGTTGTGGAAGATTGTGGCCAGTATATTCATATAGCAGTGTTTCTTCTTCTCTGTAGATGGCAGTATTTCATCACTATTGGAGCTTCATTTTTTTCCAACCCAAGACAGCTTTCAGGTAGAGTTAAGTCTCCAAGCTGTTTGTGGGTAAATGGCACTGCCTAGTGGAGAACATGTATACAAGCACAGAGGAGGCCTGGTTGTATATAATGATTTAACTCATATTGTCATAGGACGCAACAGGATATGGTTTTCCTGAATTCCCAGCGGTTTTGGGAATGGTAAATGCTGCGACTGTATTGTGTAGATTCAGTGGTGCTTTTTGGTTTCAGTTCTGCCTCTCGATCAGATTGTTCAGATCACCTCTCTCATTTTTAGGTTCGTTCATTTGAGATGGCCAATTTTTCTAAATGTTAGTAGGTCTTTTAACTGATACCTGGAATGCATTTTTGGAAAGATCTTTCATACCTTTTTGATGTATATTTTAGTTGTTTGTCCTATTATGGAGTAGTCACGGATTTAGATTTCTAGTCTGTGGCGAGTGTGCTTTGAGGGAGTGCAAATGTACTTTTTTTTGAGAGAGAGAGTTTTTATGATGACAACTTCAACGTATATTGTTGGGAATTTAATACTTGTCTTATTTGGTAGATCCAAGAGAACTGCTTACAATTCTCCACAGAATACACACATTTCTGTAAATTTTTACTAAGATATACATTTTGCTTACTCCTTTCTGAAACTGGTATAATTGGTCCAAGTCTGTGCAACTATCAATTGGTAATTTGGTGTCTGATCACTGAACTGCATAGTGTATCTGGAATAGCACTTTGAACAACTTGCCTTCGCACTGAGCTCGTACTATAGATGTTTGGCTGAAACAGAAAAGTAAACCCCCATAATGTTTAATGTCAAATTCCCCTCATTATTATTAATAATACATCCTCTGTAAAGTTTGGGCTGTTCAAGACACAAAAAGTCACCTTTTTTAAAAGATGTATGGGAAGTGGTAACTACAGGCACTTGAACAATCTCTAATGCATCACTTTATTTTAAATTTCTCAGAGCATGTGCCCTTGTTTGGGAACTGCAACCACATTAGTGAAAACCTTGAATTCTCTAAATAATAAATGTCTGTTTGGCTTTCAGTTTGATTCCATTAGACATCATCAGACTAAATACAGCAAGATATGCTCATTTAATTTTTCCATCATTAATTACATGATTGATTTTTTTTTTTTTTTTTTTTTTTTTTTTTTTTTACTTATCACACAATAGTTTTGCCTGTTCCAGGATTAAAATTTGTCAAAAACGAACATCGTTTATCTGTGTTTGCTAATAACTCAAGCTCAGAAGTGAATTTGGCTTTCATCATTAATAGGAAGGTGAGGGGGCAACCATTATGTGTCGTGATCATGTACATAAGTAGACCAGAACTTTCACTCAATATTTATCCTGTTAACTTTTTTTTTTTGAGTTATTCTTTACTCATGTTGTATCAAGTTAAAACATTTTTATATGTAAGGATATGCTGATGTGTCCAGACATAAATCATTTTACAAGTGTTTTTGTTTCTAATTTCGAGCCAAAAAGAAAAATGACTGGACCACATTTCTGTTTATAAGACATTTGACAAAAAAGTTTAAGGGAAAACAAGAAAACAATAAAAACATGGCCAATATACCGTGAACATGCAGGTATGTGAAGCCGGTTAAACCTTAGCCCAAAGATGTGTGGTTTTGTGTGATGTCCATGTGTCTGTTGCGTTTACGATGAGGTCTCTTTTATTATTTGAGCCACGTTTTATTAATTTATACTTTTTATGTATTTTATAAGGTCCTGGGTACTCACGTTGAAGTACATGCTTTATACTTTATACACAATTCTTAAACACCTTGTGCCTAATTCACATTTTTTTAAGGATTTATTCTAGTTAATGTTTTAGAATTGCTGACACTAGTGATTATATGGCAGGAAATACTACCTCATATAGATGAAGGGGAATGCCACTGAATTTTGGCATTGAAATTATTTGCTTCATGGTCAACAAAAGAAATATTGTCCTGCCAGTTTAACCGTGATGTCATACTAATGTGCAGCTATATACAGTATAGGACATGCAAAAGGTGAAGTAATGATTTAATGTAAATGCAACAATAGCCTAAACAGATTTACCAGGATGTCTTTTTGGGTTAGCGCAAACTATATTACAAAGATAATTTGGAGGGTTTCCACAAAATCTTTTATTTAGGGTGAGAAAATTAACTTCTGGCTGTGCATCTGGATGACATCACAGATCAAGTTCTTGGTTCTCTGGTTTTGAGACTTAAGAAAGAGTTGTTCATGTTCACAAGTACTAATTGGGCCCTGTGATTGCCTGCATGTGTAAACTGAACTTGTAAATTTAGTGGTATTTCCCTTAAATTAGCCATTACTTGAAAAATCCACTAAGCTTTAGAAATCAGCTGCACATTAAAGGACACTAGATTCTCAACATGCTTTAAGTACCACAAGTTTTGGGATAAATGTGGTTTCTGAAACTGTTGAAACTCCGTAAATTCCTTAAGTCCTTGTAAAACTTGAGGTTAAGTGGTTCCAAGTCTTTGTTTATGTTGTACAGTTGTTCTAAACTGACTTCTTTGTGTTTTATTCCTTTTTGTTTTGAGTTGAACTGATGTAGAGGTTTTTGTTCCCTAACAATGTGTATTTGCTGTCTTTCAATGTTGTGCGTTACACTTGATATTGAGTGCTGTGGTAAATCCTGTGGATTTGAAAAAGTATCGACAATGCCAGTCATAGTAATATTGTTATAAGACACCTGGTCTTGTACTGCCAGAACAGATTCATATTGGATCTATTTGTACCTTAATTTTAAGATTTTCTTACATATATGCACCTTGAACCTTAAGATATGTTTTTCACCGTAATTTCTTTAGGCTGTTTAATAGCAGTAACATCTTACCTCATATGTTTGCAATAGGCAAATATTTTAATTCAAAATGGCCTATTTTGTGTGAGTTAAGTTCATTTCAAAGTTGTCTATGGGGCTTTTCTTGTGCTTGCATAACAGACCATCATGGCTGTGAATGACTAGTTTCACAATGGTTATACTGGCATTGAGTCAAAAGAATTTTCTATAAACACTAACTTACAACTTTTTTTTTCAACAGGTCTGTTTGGTGAATCGGAGCACTTACTAAAATCATCTTGCTAAAATAATCATTTCACTCTTTCTGTTTCTTTAGGTCACATCCTCTTAAACAGAGCAGCGTTACAAGCAGTCATCAGTGTGTTTAGCTTCAAGTTTCAGCTCTAAAGTGACCATACTAAGGGTTTAGCATGTTTTAGCAAGTCAACATATTGGGTTATAAATAGGTTATAATTTGTTGCTGACCACAAATTATATTGTTGTTTTTTTTAGATACATTTCCCACAGCCATGGCAGTTGTTAATTTTAGTTGCAACTTGAGGAGAATTAGCTTCATTTTATTTTTTGTCTAAGTTCATTTATTGTTGCATGATAATGCAGTTGACGGTTATTCTTTTGCAAATCTCCAACACCTGAAACTTAGGTCAGGCAGTTTATTGTTAATGCACAAAAGCTAGCCACAGTTTGTACCTCTAATGTAATCATTTAAAGTTCACTTAATTTTCAGATTCATACAATCCATCATCAAAAAGAAAAGATATCTGATCAGATTTATTTATCAAACTTTTGCTCTCTTAGTTTGGTTGAAGGAATAGTTAAAGTATACTCTACAGTACACCAGATAGATTTTTTTTTTTTGCAAAAGTAGCGATGTTTATTTTCAAAATTACCTTACGCTTTTTTGTTTATTTGTTTTAACCGGTGGCTTAGATTTTTGACTCTAATGTGATCTAATGTATGTGTAAAAGCTGAAGCACTGATTACATAAGAGGCACAAACTGGTATAGAGCTAAGACATGCAAAACCAGTGGTATGGTCCATTACATTTATCAGACTGTAATTATAGATTAAAAGGGTAGCGATGGTGTGTTTTTGCAGAAAGATCGCTTTGGTAAAAATATGCTGTTGCTGGATTGTGCTCTAAAAACACTTGATATGCTCCTTGTATAATCACTTTGTTTGAGGTTGTAGCTGTACAGATGAGTTTCGGATGGCACTCATGAGATCTTTCTTGTGAAAACACACCTGATGTGACCACTACTCACCACAGGTGTCACCAAAACTGAATGATTAACACATTTTTTTAACAAACTTTCCCCCAGCATACTTGAAAATGGTGTGATGCTGCCTTGTCAATTTTCCTGTCTTTTTAACTCTAACACTTTCAGTCCTTTTACAGCCACGCAGCCTCGGACCTTGGAAACGAAGATTTCACTTTTCTTTACTTCCCTCACTAAATAGCTGTTGCTGCATTCAGACTATTGGATCCACCACATTTCCCCTCTGTCACTGCTTTTCCTGCTGTCGCTGTTCTTCCGACTTGCATATATTTGACAGTTGCTCATCTTTTCCTTGAATGAACTTAAGACTTCTGTATCAAGCAGGGTGGCCTACCTGGATTACCATTGTTTGTTAGCCCAGTGGATGGAGGTTTCCATCTCTGTGACGACAGCCGGGTTCACAGAGCAGACACGTAACTCTAAAGCCGCTTTATGGCTTTCACTCCACCAAAGGTCATCCCCACTTCTTGACATTCATTATTTGGTTGGATTTTGAAAAAGACACTACAGTGGTTCGCTCATCTGGAACAGTATGGTGTGCCAAATATTGACTCAAACTGTTGAAAATCCAACCTCTTGAGTTGACTTTGAGTTTGACTCAAACTGTTGACAAACCATCCTGTCATGTGTGTTCACACTTTATGTATGACATGAAATAATCATTTTTTGTGTTGGAAAATTCAGAAATCAATGTGCAATTTGTTGACATGTTGTAAATTGTGCAATATTTCTAATGAGATGGAATTGTTTTTAAAGAAATTGAATATTTTTTATAAAAGAAAATTTGATACCATAAACTAGAAAAAAATAAACTTTTTGATATAAAAAGTGACATTTATGTGTTTTTATTGTGTATTATGGAGTGGCTGGCACTTGAAACTAATCCAAAAACTTAAGCAGTTAAAACCAAAACAACCACAGTCAAAAGTAGATACCTACTGGAATAGAGGTGATCTGAAGCTGTGGTTCCCAACCTTTTTTGGCTTACGACCTCTTAAATTGAAATAGTGACTGCTTGCGACCCCTCATCACTGGTTGAATGTGCTTTTTTAGTTGGAAACAGTTCAACCAGAGATTAATTTTCTCCTATGAACCTCTTGGATTGTTTGAATGACTGTAAGAAGCCCGACAAGGTAAAACTATCCAGTATTTCACCAGAAAAATAAAGCAAAGAAGAGTCAAAAGGGATCTAATTTTAACTAGCCTAACAGTTATTTTTCCTGTCCTATTAATCTCGGGACCACTTCAAAGTGTCCCTTCCCTCATTTTGGGAACCATTGATCTGAAGGAATGTCATCTAAAATCAAAAAAGACTACCTTCAGGTCAATGGAAACTATAATGTACTTCTCATACTGTATATAATACTCAAACCACCAATGTAAAACTGTTGCAGACTGTATGTTGTGGATTTCATGTTGTCTTCTCATGAACTTAAGCACTCCCCAAGTATTCCTCATAGCCATGACCAACAGGAAAGGTCATGAGAACTCTCCAAAATATTGCAAATTTATTCAAATTTAAGGGTTTTAATTGTCATACATTATGACTCCTTTTAGCAACTCTGATTGTTTCTCTGTATTTTGATCAGATTTTTATAATCAAGTAGGCCTATACCTTATATTTCTCAAGATTTGTCCATATTTACTTCCATACATGTACTGTATCATTTATCTAGCCACTTTCTTCAAAACTACTAATGTATCTCATTAGTCTGTCTTAAATTGTAAAGCCCTCTTTTTCAGTTTAATGATAGTGAAGGTGGTGGTAAAGGTGTGATGGCTCATTAAGAATCCCTTAAGGTTTTCTTTTTTGCTCCAACTTACCACTTAGGTCTTGAGCACTCTACTGGTTGCTGCCACAGAGGAGTAAATGTTCGCCTGGAAAGAAGGAGCGCTGCCATTTGCAGAACTCTCTTAGAAACAGCGAGTTTTGTTTTCCAGAATGCCAGACTGTTCATGTTTGCAAATGTCAACATTTGTAAAAGCCGTTGTTGAGCTCCAGCAGACTGAGGGCCCCCAGAGGGATTAGAGGAGGCTCTGTTTACCTGCTCTGAGGAATGCTGCCCTGCGCGGACGCTTTTGTATCTGTCAGGGACCCAAGGTCACAGTGCCGGGAGAGATGGGCCACTTTGTCCCTCACCAAGTTTCCACCTCACAATATCAACAACAAAACACAATGTGGGCGACCTGAGAGAAGGAAATGGAATTCCTGCTCATGTTGCAACAGTGTTCAGAAACTCAGGTTCAATGGCCTCTTTTACCTTTGATAAGTCTGGGTGAAGGATGGGTTTGATCACTTGAGGGATGTTGTAATTGATTTTACATGACATAATTTGAATTTAAATGTATTCTCTAAACTTCCTTTGTGCTTATGCTCCTTACTAGACCCGTGTTATTTAATTATTCAGTCTATCATGTAGAGTAGGATCACGTTTTAAATAGTCAAAGTGAGCCTACAAACTCAAAAATCTGCCATATATTCATTTATTTCTTAGCTGATTCATACAAAGCAGCTGCTGCTCCTCTGTGCCTGTGAGTTTTGTCAGATTTCACATGAAAGTATTCACAACTCCTTGCTGAAGAATCCTTTTTACAGCATTTCCAGCTGCTGCCAACCAGCAGTACCGCTGATACGCCACATGGTGTCGCCCTTGTACAACTTAATAACACGGCTACTGAGGGGGAGAAAGTGATGCTGTAATCAATTTAAGACAACCAATACCACATCACATCTCAAAGAGGACAAAAAATACATCAGCACAACCTCACTATTGTCTGCTACGTACACTGTGACTTCGTAAGAAAATATTGTAGGATTATAGTGATTTCTAAAGACTAACACATGTGATTTAAACTAAAATGAATGTATTCCTTCTTTTTTTGGATGTAAAGGAGGATCTGACCTCAACCAGCAGACACCGAGAAGCAGATTTAGGGCCAACAAACACACTTCTGTTTAATTTGTCTGCATGTTAGAAGTTATTTGCGGAGGGCAAACCTCGTTAAATTTGACATGGGCTCTCAACATTTCGCAAGCATGCAATAGGTTTTTCAAAGCGCAATATTCTCCATTTTGTAGAAGCTGCCAACCAGAGCGAAATACTTTGTTAGCTCTCCCAGAAGACTAAAACTCATTCAATAACCTTAAAAATCATTCTTATACACTTATTATAACCATTGTTTTCATCACCCAAAATGAATGCTCAGTTCGTTATAAAAGATAATTGTGCCAAATGGGAAAATAACTTAACAGGTGATAGCTGATTTATACACTGATGATGTGTTCCAGGAACTAATCTAAGACCTTAATTTGGCTGGGAAATGCCTCATAATGTGATTTAAATGTTCCTCTTTGTGTTTCCTGTGAAGCTCAGTCAGACAAAGACATGTAACAACTGCAAGTTTGAAGATTTTCTTTATCTCATTTTGTAATAAACATATAAATAATAAACTCTAGACATTTTTTTGACACATCGCCCTGTTATGAAAGTTAACTGGTATGGTCTGGCTATATAGACTATCCAAACTGTGCATCTGCCGCAGGTCATTTCTATAAAACTATCTCCCTATTACAAAATATGAAAAGAAAAATACATTTTTAGTACATTTACAGGAGTTACTTATTAATTTATTTAACGAAACTGTTTCAGTACTACTTTAACTGTTACTGAATTGTCAGAATCTGCATTTTAATATTTTTCTCAGAAGAAAACAGAAAAAATAGAAACACAAACAAAAAGAAAAAAGCAGAGAATGCAGACATGAGGCAGAATATCTGTCCCTCTCCGACAACTTAAACCAACAGTTTCCAAAATCATAAAATTCTTAATAAACCAAGCAGTACAAGATTTTCCAATACTTTCCCAACTACTGTATTTAAATTAAAATATATTCTCATATCTTACACTATTTCAAATAACGAAATGTGATTCGGTAGCGATCTGTCAAAATCTAATTTACAATTCTGTGTATAAAAATATAATTTATGGAACCCCGCGAAGTTTGTTCTCCCCAAAATATAACAGTCAGTTGCACATATATGCACATATGAACATTACAACCTGTCAAAGTTAGCTCCTTTCTACATGGTCTTCTTTCTCTTTGCGCTTTTTTTCTTCTCTTTTTCATTTTTTTTTCATTTTTTTCTCCATTTTTTTCATTCATTTTTTTTTTTGCATTTGAGATATACAAAAATAGATTATGCACAATTTGCTGCTCACACCCTCTCAGAATCCATTTGTGTGACAGACAGCAGCGAGTTCACGTGAGAATAAATTATTCAAAGAGAAACTTTTTAAGGCTCCGTTCATTCTTTGAAAGGGGACACATCATAGAAAAGTCACTGAAATAAATATCCCAACTCCGCTGGGGCCTTTGTCTTGTTTGTTTGTTCTTTTTTAATTATTATTATTATTTTATTTTTTTAATCTACTGAATAGTTCGTGTGTCCTACATTTAAAGTCTCACTCTGCTCCTGTAGTGGAGGTTTCAACTCGAGTATACTGACATCCCAAGTGGATGGATCGAGTGGCTGTCCAAGAGCCATGTTCCTAATTGATAAAGGATCTTGGAGTACCAGTGCACTCCGTCGTTCTGTGCACTGACTTGTGGCTGGGAACTAAAAAGCAACGAGGACACCCAGTGGGCGAGCCTGACAGGTGCCAGGGCCCAGTGCGCCAGGTCGTGGTCTTCGATCACTGCGTAACAGGACGCAAGGACCTGGTCCACCACGACGGTCCCCTGCACGGTCACCGGCGCAAACGAGCCCTCGTGCTCTTGCGTGTAAATCCGTTTTACGGTCACAGGCACGAGTCGATTTCGCTCGTCATCGAAGACGAACACCTTTTGCCCACGTTGGACTTCGCTCGCAAAGATCGCCGACCTCCTCTCCTCCGCGTCCGTGGAGTTGTGGCCGACGAAGAGGAGGTGCGCCGCAGTGAGGGTGATTTTCTGGCCGGAGTCGGTTTCGATCACATAGAAGAGCCTCCTGGTCGTCGAGTCTTGGTCTATGAACATGATGAAGTCTGTGTAAATCGGGTTTCCATGGTCATCTGCTGCCAGGACTTTGTCGCCGGGTTGGAGGTCTTTAACCGCCTTCATGGATCCATCCTGCATGGTGACTGAAGAGGAGCCTGGGAAGCAGCCACCAGATTTTGCTGCCACTGAGTTTTCTGTTGAAATAAAACATTATATTGTTACATAACTGAAGTTTAGGCAAAAAAACATGCTTTCACCACCAGAAAATGAGAAAATGTTTATTAAGAATCCATTGTGGTTCCCTAAGATTATTTTTAAAACACCTTAAAGACTCCTAAAATGTTCCAAACCAACAATATTTCAAACTTCTAGGACTTTTGAAAATAAAATAAATCACACCTGCTTTCATTACAGTTCAGGACCACCGCCCTATTCAAAAGACCATTCAAGAACCCCCCCCTTTTCTGTGCGTATGTGTATTTTTTTTCTTCCTTCCTCCACATCGTGGTGGGCCATATGCATTTTGCATAATGATGCCTGTCGGCTCCTCCATGCCAAATGCGTATTGGCTTGGCCCACGTTGTCTGAGACGAGAAAACTGAAAGCCTTGGCTCATCTATTCTTAATTAAAAAACCCAATAAAGAGCAGGCATTGTTATTCTAAATCAGCTTGTGGATCGAGCTACTCTCGGTAAAGAACACTTACGCCTTTCCCAGCTACTCTTCCCATATTTACTCAGGTGCAGAAACCTCTATGTGACAATTCACACAAATAGGCGACTCACAACTACTATTTACCCAGTGGAGCCACTTTTCCAAGCCTCTCGAGTTGTAGATTTGAATTTAAATGAGGGTCCGGACTCTTAAATGCTTTCTGTTGTGCAACATCAATGTCCCTCTTTCTACCACCTCTCCCTGCTTTGTTGTCAGTCTTGATGACAATAATTTTGGCCTTGGTAGAGCTCTTCACATACCAGTCTCTAGGATCACACTGTCCTGCACACAGAAAAAGGGGGTTTCCTACTCAGAATTTGGGGCTTTTAATCTTCTTTTAAGATTCCCGAGCATGAAATAAGGTGACAACTGAAAACCAGATTTACCCCCAAATCCTTTTGGTAAAGTCGCATGACCCCTAATGACACGTCGGCCTGGCCCATAGTGTGATCTAAAAAAGTGTGTGTTGAATGATAAATAAGGGATTTATCAATTTAAAAAAGAGCCATGGCTCATCAATCAGTGTGAGGAAATATTTTCCAAACCCCATAGGTGTCCTGTAGCTTAGTGAAGGCCTCAGAGGTAGATTATTTTAGCCAAAAAAATAACCCACAAAGAAGGTTTTAAAATAAAAAAAGTGGATGTCAAAGCTAATATAAATGAGATCTGGGGATGGGAAAAGGTTTAACGGGAAAGTTCTTAAGTTTTCTCGTATATGACCGAATACAAACTGTTCCCTCAATTTAAAACTAACAACATAACTTGAAGCAGCTTATTTTGGTTTCTGCTCATGTGCAAAAATCCAGAGAACAATAACGACGTTTGCTATTCTAGGTCACATCGAGAAGCCTTGTTAGATTATGGACGTGGTTCCCACCAGGAGACAGTGTGGGGCGATGTAAGATCAAGAAATAAGCTGCATGGGAAATGCTCATAACGCCACAGGCTGGGATGTGCCCATACATCATTCATAGAAAAATATATTTACAATTTCATAATGCAGAAAAAAATCTCACTCTTTCTCTCTCTCACTCCAGTTAAGCTCATAAAATAGATTTTAGTAGTTAATTGTTTTGATTAATCATTAATTGATGGCTAATAATAGCAAAGTGTTGATGCGTAAATTGGCCAAAACTTTCTTTTTTTTTTTCTTAACGAGATTTAAACTCATTTTATAAACTTTCCAGTGTCAAGCTTAGTATCCCGCAGCCTATATGTTGCAAACAACTCATCACCGGAAGCAGGGTATTTGGAAACTTGGTTTCATCCTCAACTTGGTTGAGGTCTGAATTCCTCACATCACGCATGGAAAATAATCTAGTTGACCTCTCCCCTTCTCAGAGCTGATAAAACTCTGCTTTTTGCATGAAACTTATGTAAAAGATAAAGCAGCGCTGCAGCTTCCCCGAGCTGCACCTGCTCTTCTAAATGATTACAATCGCTCCTGATGTGAAATGCGCACTGGTGATAGATTTTTTCCCCTGTGCGCACACATGAACAGAACAATTGAATGGTTTCCCCTCTCGCCCTGCAGCATACCTGCTTTCACAGAGCAGTGGATGTGGGCTTTCGATTCATAGTAGACCCAGTCGAATCCGGCTTCCACCGCTAGCCTGGACAGAGTGCCGTATTTGCTCTTGTCTCTGTCCGAGGTGGTGATGTCCACTGCTCTGCCCTCGTAGTGAAGCGACTCCTCGAAGTGGTGTCCGTCCTCGTCCCAGCCCTCGGTGACCCGCAGCTTCACCCCGGGCCACTGGTTCATCACTGAGATGGCCAGCGAGTTCAGCTTGTCTTTACATCTCTGCGGGAAGGAGGAATGGATCAGTTTGTTACTTGTTGTGTCATACAGTATGTTGGGTGTTTTAAGTCATATAAGCTGTCCAGGAGACGAAAAGCTTTTATTACATTGGCACAATTTCTGTTATCAAAAAGAGAAGGTGCTCATAACTGACTAAATATACACATATCATCTTTTGATCAGAGAAATGTTGGACCACATGCGCCACACATGATGTTTTGTCTCTTCTTGAAAGATCCCTGGTATGTTTGCTTGATCTCTGCTGTGTCCATTAAATCGTAATAACGATTAAAAATCGATTTGGACTCGCTGAAGCCTCATCCTCACCTTTCCACCCCTCCCCACCTGACGCTCCTGATTCCTCCCAGCTGCAGGAACTGAACTGCAAAGGTGGTCGAGCAGCTCTGATCCTTGAATGTGAGCTTGCATTTCTCAGTGTGAGCAGCAGCGTCAGAGGGCACATCTCGGATAAGAAAGCTGCTGATGAAATATTGATAAGGCAGCGCATTCGCTTCACTGGCCTATAACATATGGGGCTTCAGTCTTGGAAAGGTGCGAGCAGCGTCCCTTTCTATCAAAAAGTATTGCATTGAGCACAACATGCATTGCATTAGGAATTCATGAGTTTGTAGCTATTAGGCCACGAAATGACCGAGTCCTTTGTTGGTTGCAAGTTGTCTGTTTTCTTTAAATAAATAATTGATATGCAGATGATATGAAGATGATCTCCAAGAGCAGCTGCTGCCTTAAAATATCTGGAGTTTGTCTTATAAATAAATCGTCGCACCCCAACCTCTCCGCGCGCTCTCAATGAAGATGCTTGGCCTTCTCCAAGACAACTATTCTCAACACTCAACCAATATGTCAAATAAAACATCACAAAGAGTCTTTTCAGTCCAACCGCGGAGGGAAACTTTCATTATTCTTCTCCTGCAAAGTCTTGGAAACGTGACATGCCTCCTTAAGTCGAGGTGTTTTGCCTGCTGACTGACAGACTTGTGAAATATCCAAGGATGGTATAGGCACACAGAGAAACGTCTATATGTGTGTGTGAACCACTGTCTTTCCCCCCTTATGGACAGCCTATGCGTCCTAAAGCAAGAATGTTCACACAGACCCAAAAACTCGTATAACAAAAAAAAGGGGGGGGAAAGGGCTTCCACATATATCAGTGGCTGATTTATGAGGATATCACACTTGTAGAATGTGATGAATACAAAACATCCCTCCCCCAAAAAAAACCTCCCACATTCTGAGTGGGATTGTCGGAGTCAAGAGCCGTAAAGCTTAACCTATTTATTAATTCATTAGGTCGTGTGCCGCAAATCAAGCCAAATTCTGCTCAGCCACCGTGAAGCCCAGCAGGGCGCCCCGGACCGGCGCTTTGTGCTCGGGGTAAAGTTGTTCAACAGCCTCCCTCTTAATCTTTTCACAAATTATTTGGTTAGAGGAAACACTTATCAGCTACCTGTCAGTGCAAACAAGCCGCTAGCTCATCTCTTTTCCGACTCGTTTGCACTGTGGGCAGAGACTGCAGTGTCCCAACAGTACTACACTGCAAAAAATCCACTTTTAAAAGCTATTCAAGCTAGTATTGGAGCTTAGTCTCTTTTTTTAGTGTAAAATATGACATCTGCCAGTCGGGCTGCCATAGTTTTACCTGTTTAAAAAAGGGAATTTTCTTCACTTTCATTTTCTTATCACAAGATCCACCCAACACCTTATGCTGCTTCACAAGTTGTCTCTTTAATTTTATTTAAATATGTCAAACTTCATTAAAAATACGTGGAATTAGGAGTTTGAGCAGACATGAAACTTCACCTCTCCTATGGGGTACATTGCAACTCATTCAACTCACAAATATATCCTTAACACTGAATATGACGCTGTAATTTGTGGACAAGATGGACATTTTTGCAGCTCAGCCTCCAGAGTGGTGCTCTTATTCATCTGTAAATGTCTGTAAAAACGCCTCTTTTGGCAACTCTCCCCGGAGTGAGATGTGTCTTAATGGTTGAGGGAGGTAGTGGTACAAACGCTCCTTCAAATCAAGACTATGGAGTTTACCAGGCTTTGCTAGACTGCAGTGAATGAATTCTGTGATTTGTTCATTTATTGCACACACTTTAGGAAGCTACTGCAGGCACGTGCCTCATTTCATGTATAAACATTACTTCTGTTTAACAAGGAGAAGTCCACTACATTATTGCGTAAAAAACCGTGCGTAAAAGCTCACAGGATTCATGCGTAAAGCCGTGGAAGAGCGCAAGAATCGTTGGCACAGCGTTAATCCCCATGTGATAATGCTTATGCCACTGGCAGAGTAGCCAGTACAAAACAGCAACAACCCCAGTCTTTTAGATGCATATATTTCAATGTCATGTACGATAAGGTTAAGCTCACCTGTTTTAATTACTATGGCCTCCCGCTGACCAAAGGTCATAAGTTCAAATTGCGTTTCAGGCTCAGTGAGGGGCGTTTAACAGCCCTTTCATGTACATTTCACACAGTTGTTGTGTTTTCTATAAACGCTGGGATGCTGAACGGAAAAGGGATGATGAAGCAGAAGCTATAACCACCGGCCTCATTTAAAATAAATCTTTAAAACAGAAAGTAACCCCCAATCATTGCTAATAATAGGCCCCAAAATTGGACAAACCTAAGCCACAGACGCCCCATACAATCCCCTTTTGTCTGAGTGACTCTCGCCTCGTTAGTATGATTTGATACAGACCTGTAAACACAGCAGTTTATACAGCAGGTGGTGCGTTTTACTGAGATTGGAAGCATTGCAGGCAGATGTTACTCTATATTCTCAGAAATGAATAAAATACCAGTGAAATCAAACTATTCTTGTTTTTGCTGGAGACTCTGGAAGACTGCGGATACGTGGGGGGTCCCTGAACCTCACTTTGGGCATCACATCACCACGCGACTGTAATTTCATGATGTCTGTGTTTGAGAGCCTATAGGTGTATCACAGAGGGAGATGTGGGGAGGGCTGAGAGGGACGCCGAGACCGCACGCACAGTGAATATTTCATCGGAGCTCGTGCCCATGGATGGTGCGAGGCACGGGTTCAGGGACTCCGGCGCGCGCCTGGCTTCATCACCAGCAGCACCACCACCATCACCACCGGCATTTTATTATTACTGAGCCAATATCACCCAAGCGCTTTTAATAATTCACCAGCATCTAAGTGCTAAAAGTCATGCTGAAGAGACGCGGCATCCTGCAGCCTGGAGAGAAATCAAGCCATCTCTGCGATGTATTGTGAGGCTCGTTTTATATGTACAGAACGAGTTATGAGCTTTGATAACTAACTGCCTACATGGGCATTGAGTATTTTTTATTTTAAACATGTCATCTTCCATGCATTTGCATTTGTGTAAGGCATCATCACTCATGTGCGCCCTGCTCTTATACATGACCGAGTCCCACCCATTTATGAAGTCCTGATAGTGTTCAGAACACTCTCAAAGAAATATCACCGCTTTCATGCACTGATGCACACCATGCGAAAGGCTAAATTACAGCAGCCTGTGCGAGAAAATGTCTGAATGAGCCACGCCATGCCCGAATAAGCCCGGCTGTTTGAAGCGGTGCGCATCTCCAGCTCTCTGCTGGAATAAAGAAAAATGCGCTTAAAACAAGCTGTAATATAACGCGTAAATAGGCAACAAATTCTGGATGTCTTCATAAAATGTAAGTTAATGTGAATGTGCGCCTGTAAGACAACAAATAGAGCCTCACATAGATACAAATATAGATATGAGGAGAGGGGCACATTAATATTTTAAATACACTGTCACAATCATGAAGGCCGAGTGTCCTGACTGTCCGCCTGCACATCACTTCTCCAGCTGGATTTCTACATTCGCTTCAAGCCTGCAGCTTTTAAAAAAAAAAAAAAAAACTCCCATGCTGGTGCATAAAGCGCATCTGCTTTTACAGTGAAGTTAAAAGGCTCAGTGTGAAGAGTTCAGCAGCGGGTAGAACAGACTTCACTTAAGGTGCGCAATCAGTCTGACAAGGAGGTTGTTGCAGTGCGCAGTGATGGTGCGTTAGGAGACGGGCAGTGGGGGGAAAAAGGTTATTCTGTCTCCTTACCTGAGTCATTAGCCTGTCGGCACCAGTGTTCTCCTCATCCTTGAATATGATGTCTGTGTTATAATTGGGAGTCAGTTCTTTAAATCGCTCGGAGTTTCTTGTGATCTTGCCTTCGTATCTGCCGCTTGCCCCGAGGGTCTTCTCCGCCACGTTGGGGATGAACTGCTTGTACGCAAGAGGTGTCAGCTTCTTCGGGTGTCTTCTCCTGCCGTAGCCCCTGCCCGGTCCGCATCCCATCCCAGAGGACACCAAGGACAAGCAGATGAGACCGACCAATACGATTCTGGTCCAGAGCAGCATTTTTGTCCTTTAAGATCTCAAACGAGTCGCCGCTGCTATCTCTACCGTCTGCCTCTCCCGGCTCTCGCAATGCCCTTGTCTCCTCCTCTACTTCGCCTTCGCCTGGTCTCTACCGTGGCAGGTGCGGAAATGAACGCCTCAGACAAATGGTAATAACGGGGCACATCGAAGGAGGGTTAAAAAAAAGTAGCGAGGGAATTAAAAGCCACGGGATCTCTAGTCGAGCTGCAGCCGCTTGTGTGAGGCGACCGCTTTTACTGCTTTGTATTATAGCACCGATCTATAGCAGGGGAGGGACTTGATTGGCTCGCCTAGACAAACCCTCCTGATGTTATCCCACAAAAAAATCTTAAAAGATTTCTTCCACCTGAGGGTTAGCCTGTGTCGCGGGGAGGAGGGGCTGTTCCATGGGAAAACATCAATTATAAACCGTCTTTTTTTTCACCCTCCCATTTTCCAGATTTCACAGGAAAGGCAGGGCAGACAGGGGCACTTGCACAGTACTCAAATCTGAAACAGTGTAGTTAGGTGAAGTGATTTCAGTGTGTGCGGTGACTGAAGCGCGTCTGGAAGAACTTTCCGCACAGAATGCATTTCCCAGAAGAATTGAACTGCCTGCGAACAGGCACTGCGCACGCTTGTGCCGGATGATTATGCGGTGTCCCTGTACTTATCAAATAAATAAATAAGCATATTACACAGTTTCCTTACTGTCTAATTTGGTAGATTGGTGGATTTAGATGCTCAATGCCTTCTAACACTGTTCCTCCTATAAAACAGCCAAATGCCACCATGACTACGCACGAAAGTTACATTGGAGACGTTTTGCACAATTTAAATCAAAGTCTAAAGAAATCTGAGCAGATATAACATAGTTTATCTTTAGGTTTGACACTACACATACTCGTGTAACTCTGTCATACTCAAGGAAACTTTGTTAGAGTGCACTGATATCTGTGCAGTGCCCACACTGTGCGTCCTCGTTGCGCCGTCTCTTTTTGCGCATCAAAGCGTGTATTCTATTCTTTTAATGATTGTTACGTCCGTTTAAAAAATCTAAACCTATATAAGTACATATTGTTGCACCATTTTGAAGTTGACTCCTTGAGAAAGACAATAGCAACGGGTCAGATTTGTATATTAGTAGATGAGGCTTCAGAAAGCGTTTTCCAGGCCTAATCTGAACGGAAGTAGTGTATTTAGTGCGTAAAATGTACTGCGTGCGTGTGTTAAGGGCCAAGAATCACCCACAAATTCTCCAGATTAAGGCTTGTTATTGTATTCACTGGCCTATGTAAGTGGTCAAAGTATGTTTTGTGTGTATAACTGCAACTTTCTCTTGTACTCTCTCCTTTAATGGAGTAGGAGGGTTGGGGAGAGGTCCTCCCTGGATTCATGGCAGCACTTCTGTCATCAATTCTCTACTTACAGAAGAACATTTCCAGTTCAAACAGTATAAATTTCAATCATCAACATCCCTGTGCTGTTTTTAGCCTTACACATGTTTATATTGTCCTGTGATTAGAGCCAATTAAGAAGTGTTTTGGTGCTGGTGTGTGTTGATTGCACATGAAACACCTCTAAATCCACATACAAGGCATATTAGTGAAGACAAAAACAGATATCTAAAATGTTTCAGGAAGGAAAATTACTTGTGTGATAACAATCCAACTGTTAGAGTAATTACAGGAAGACGGGCTGTTTTGGGGCAACTTAGGCTCTCATCACACTGACAGTGTGGCACAGGTGCTCTGAAGTGTGAGGACAGATATGCCAGCCTTTGGTGTGGCTTCAGTCTCATTAAACCTCAATCTGGCTGACCTCCAGTCTGGTGTTCACTGTCTGTGCCAGGCTTGTGGCACTGTGAGACTACCTGCCGCTCACTGAGACCATGAACATCAAGTCTTGGCCAAAAGATGGCTGGTGCTCTTGGCAAGCCACTGCGTAACCCCAACCAGGTTACTCGACTACTAGTGGTAGCTTTCAGTCTACCTATCTCTGAATTCCCTCTGTTTTTGCCAAATGTCATGGAGATTCTCAAGACGTCTTCTTCAGACACATTTCAGCAGCTGTCTCTCCAGAGGTGCTGTTCAAACACTGAGCTGACAGCAGTTGTGGTGCCCTGAGGGACACCAGAGGCGCTGTTTGGCCTCAGGTCAGTCTTGGTTCAGGTGTCACAGCTCTGAGATAAAAACCTGGCATGCCACACAAACACCTCAAAACCACACAGAGGGGAAAACATGAGGCAGGAAGAGTCCTCAGAGGTCTCAGTCGACACAAAGGATGCAGAGTGTAGTAATAATAATCATCATCATCGTCTTTATAATCATAATTGACTGTAAAGTGCTCCTTATAAATGAACTTAGTGACAAAATGTGATGGTACGTGGAATTAATAATGCAGAAATTGTGATAAATAATGCATCCTAAAGAGCAAGGTGTGCTGATGTGACAGACTGAATTTGAACTTAAATTTCTCCCACTGAGGAAACCAACCATCTATCAGCCAGACCTGGGGCAAATAGCATTTGCAAACATTACACTTCATTGTTTGGTTTTTGGCCTCCTTCAGTGCCAGGCGGGTGGAGTTTGCAACTAAAAGCAATAGAAATCACAGCAGACAGTTTAGACAATTAATCATAGTATCTAAAGTCAATTTAGTATATGTAAAACGTATCTGATGCTGTCTAAACAAACCCAAACACCTGAGAGCAAACACAAAACAATAGTTGCAACACCTGCTTATACCTGTTTAAGACTTAAACAGGGTTACTCCTGTTTATGCTGAGATGCAAACACTCAGTCATAGAGTGAACACACGAGCAAGAATAACATAATCACACACCAATGGACAATTTAGAGTTTGCATTTCAGCTTCAAAATGGCCATTTTCAGTTTGCAAGCTGGTTTTGAGAGATTTTAATAAGCCCAACAAACCACAAAGGAGCACATAATCTCTAAATTCAAACAAGCAAACTAGAAATTTTCACCTGACAACAACATTATCCAAGTTGTTTGGAAGCCTCTTTGATATAAAGAGCCATCTTAACATCTAAAAACAAAGTATTCTTTCAGGACTGCCGTGAACACCCCCCGAAATTTTCAGACGTGTACTGCTTTGTGACATTTCGTTACTGACCTTGGGTTTTGCATATGAAGGTGACACAGCAAAAGTGAGGCTGATTTTATGAAATAATTCTGGAGGGATTGAGGGCATTACACAATTCCATTAAGAAGCCTGTTGCATGTGATGGCTAATCCAGTGTGAGGCGTGAAAACGGCCAATGAGTCATCAGTTTTTTGGCTCCCTGTGTGTCACATTAAAACTTCTACCCCTGAAATGTACACACCTTACATCCCTTCACATCACCCTCTACCCACTCTGACACATCTGCTGCATAACATAGTCTTTAAAGGAAAAAAAAAAAAAAGCTCCCTCTTCATCTTGACATTTAAGGGAATTAACAGATATGCTTCAAATCAGACTAAATCCACACCCATGTTTGATTTCTTGTGCCACAGTCTTGATCAAGCATGAGCGAGATGCAACTAGAAGTGGTTGAGCGGAGTTTTACCAGTGTAAGTCCCCCCAATTACTGCTTTAAAGCCTCCTCCTGTCTGAATGTTTTGTAACATTGTTAGACGGATTAGGACTACAGAATAATCACGCACAAACATATAAGTAGTATCAGGCTTTCTGTGTTGTTTTCCTTTGCTGCAAATAGGGTTTTCCTTTCTCCAGGCTAAAAGAAAAGGCAGCCCTACCACAACTCATTGTGCTGTTTGTGGTTTTCTCTCACAGGTGGGGTCTGCATTCAAACCTTTATCCTGTTTTGAACTTTTGACAAACAGTTTATAGCACGGACACGTTGCCATCTATCCAGTCAACATGTGTATTCTTTTGTCAATGTAATAAAGTTTGAATAATCTTCCTCTAAATGGTTTATCTAAGCCGCACGCATTGAGCATTATGAATAAGTAAAGAGTCAAAATTCAGCAGAGCAGATTCAGGAGCCCTGAGGCTACTCTGTCAAGCACAATGGAAATTTCACAATACAGTATCTGGAATCACAGCCCTCAGCGTGCCCCGGAGTCTGTAAAGGCATTTTATTTGCACTCTCCAGCCGCTCCCAATACTTAAACATTAAACGCCAAGGCTAGACGGGGAAAAACCACTTTGAACTGCAGTGCAGGGTGAACTCAGTGGGAGGGGAAGGAGGTGAGTGAGTGGAGAGCGGGGGGCTGGTGTGTGTGTGCGATACTCCACCAGGTGAGTCAGCCGCTGGCCGCCGTGCAACACCATCACAGTCTTAAGCAACGGTGACAGGGAAGGGAAGGGCTTAGTCTCATTGAAATGTACTGTACATGTGGCTGTTCACTTTTGTCTATTGCTGTACTGAACTGTTGTAGGGATGAGTTGTAAAGAATTTATATCTAAACAATTTGTTTTGTGTTGTTGAGGCCCAGAATTTCCTTTAAGTTCTTAAAACAATTGACTGCCACTGGGGTGAGAGTTTTTCACCTTTTTCTAACACAACTCAACTTGTTAGTTTCACTTTCTTAGTTTAACTGCTCTCAGGGTTTATGAGGATACACTGTAAAGAAATTTTAAAGGACAATTCTGGTTATATTCTATATACTTTTCATTATGAAAGAATTCCATGAAAAGACCGAAACCAGCTAACCTACTAACAAGTATTGTCTGTGTATCCAAAGCTTGATATATCTCACTCCTCTGTGCAATAGAGCTCCAAACGATTAAAAACACTACAATAAACCACACCGTTACACTGGGTGATAAGTTCTTTCATTACTATAAACATGTGCATTGTAGATTTTAAAATCCCACATACAATGTCTTGCTGTTGTAAATACTCACTGGGGTACCAAATGTGTATTAATCCGCAGATGAAAGTAGTCCCCCAACAAATTCACTGCTGTTTGAGTAACTTTTGGTAAAAACAACAGTGCCCAGGGGCCAGATTCATAAACAATGCGTACGCACAAAAACCATGCATACGCCATCTCCCTCACATAAACTGGTATTTATGAACACAGAATGTACGCACCTCAGGCATTCTTCAGACCAGGCGTACGCATGTTTTTCTACAGCGATCTGAGGCTGATGTGAGATGAAATATAAGGTGAGAGGAACCTTTTAGAAAAACATTGTTTAGGTTGACAACTAGCTGCACTGACTGTGTGATTTTTTTAGTTTAAACAGAGATTTGTAAAAGGCCAATCAAAGACGCATTTACAAACCTAACGTTAATTAATCATTTTTGTGTGATTCATTGTATCATCCTTTTAATTTAAATGAGTCAACCTTGTATTTTGCTGTTCTTTTTATTTGAACCATAGTTGTGACACACCTTGTAAAGTCGGTTTCGATGTGAGAGCTACAAACTAATCATTGATTACATTTCTGATATATCACTGCCGATGGTTTACAGGTCTATATGATTAATAAATGATATGGACGCTATAAAGAGCCGCACAGCCGTGCGTAATGGTCGCGCGTAATGACAGCTGCTCTGGCGTTGTTGGGGAACCTCGCCGGTTCAACACAATCTGTGAAAATGCACGTCTTCCTTCTCGATTGTTTTATTGACAGGTGTACAGACTGGTGGAGCAGACAGCATGTTGATAAGAAAACAGCTGGTTAAGGGTGGATCTTCATCCATTTATGGATAACTGTGGTAGTAGAAATGGGTCTCGTGCATGTGCGCCCAGTTCCATAATGTCTGAGATTTATAAAAACACAACCCTGCGTACGCACAGCTTTATAAATCTGACGAAAACAATGCGTTTGCATATATCTGGCTCAGTTTTAGTCATGAATCTACAGAATTTTAAGCATCTGGCTCCAGGTGTTTTAGGAAATGATTTATCCTTTTTTTTGAGGATGAAATTTGTGACCCGTTTTTTGAAGATTTATGTCTTCAGCAGGGACAAATAAGCTTGGGCTTGAGAGCCACAGACAGACTGGGGGAGTTGGAAAGCAGTGAGAGATGGATGATAGCGCACAATGAGTAGTTTTGACTATTATTTGAATTCTAAAATGTTATTTCCTTAAAACAGGACGAAAAATTGCAAATAGAGTGAGATTATTTCATTATCCAATTATTTTGTTCTACTTAATTTACACTATATTGCTGCAATCTGCACTGCAACATGTTGCCTCCAGATGTTGATACTAATTTCTAAATTATCTCACATCAATAGTATAACTTTTTTCTCGCCTCAGGAAATTAATAATTGAAGACTGAATATGAGAACAGATGTAATATGTTACGTGTCTGTTGTAAAGTTTGTTGTTCCACTTAAAAGTGTTGCTCTACAAGGTTACAGGAAAGAGTCTGGAACAAAGCACCGCAAGTGACTCAAAGACATGAAGTTGTGAAACAGTCCAGGACTGACTAAAGTACCAAACACTGGAGTGAGACTATCACATATGCAAATATACTTTTTAGAGATGAGTAATATGCTTCAACATGAACTCTTTGCTTTCATTAAATCTGAGGACGTTGATTCTATCTCTCTAATGAGCCCTGAGTGCTTCAAGTGTGTGCCATTTCACCCCAGGCTTCGTAAATGGAGGTTATAATTCTCCTCTGACTAAAATGAGGCGTAAGAACACAACAAACAGCAGGAAAGTTTAATCACACCCTGTTAGCAGGCTACTACACTACCCATGTCAACCACACTAACCACCTGTGTGTCTGATAGTCAATTATGATATGCTAACATGTTGCTTAGGCATACCTCTCTTCAATCAGCTCTTTCTCATCTGTCTTAATGATATCTGCAAAACATTGTGTCTGTCATCAAATTGACTTATTTATTGACTTGGCTGCTTAAATAAAGATTACTTTCATATTTCACATGACTAAACATTGCTAAACATCATTGACTGTGCTCTGGCATTACAATTTTCCTTTTACTTCAAACCTATTTCAAGTAGATTTTGCAGCAGATATCACAATTTATCAACAAAAGAGGAAGTATTGGCACGTTCTGTGGTATCAGAGTTTCTGTTAAATCAAAGTTGATAGCAATCACTTCCAACGCAATCTATATCCTTCCCGCTTTGTACACTCATCTGATCAAAGTTAGTGCCTGGAAGGAACAGGGAAGCTGGACAACAGTAACATTGGTTCATATCTTATTGTGAGTTGTTGCTTCAGATGGGCACAGATCTTTGTAAACTGGATATTTGATGGTGTTTGAAAGTGAGAGCAGCAGTAAATTGAAATGTGTCGAATACTGTGGTCTGCATGATGATTGATGCTCCTTGTGCGTCTGTGGTAATAGAAATGATACAAAAACAACTCAGTCTGAACAAGCTACTCACAAGGGTTCAGTTTATCTACTTGAGGATGAAAAGTGATGTATCTATTGAGCTTTAATCCAAACAGGCAAGAGGAAAGAGAGAGAGAGAGACAGAGAGGGAAAAAAAGTGTACACTTATCCTGCCAGCACCCCAAAATCAATTCATCTGATCAGAGAGTAACAGACAGAAAGTGAATCCTGCAGCTGTAGTGATTCACACGAGCAGCGAAACGTCAAAACATGTCAAAATGTGCAAACTGACAAACACTCGACTGCCTCCAAGTGGGAAACTTTGAGTCAGTGGATGTACGCGAGTGTGTGTATGCGAGGGTAACATGCATGTATGACTATAGCAGTGGGAATAACAGCCCAACAGGAGTTAATGAGGCGAGTGACTGACGGAGCGGCCTGCCTGTGTCAACAGAGTATGGAAGACGGTCTGACTTGGGTGCTGAGCATATGAGAGAGCCCAGGTGAGGAGAGAGCGAGCCAGGAGTCGGTGTTGATGGGAAATGTCAAACGCTGCTCCAGAGGATGAGTCTGATTAGCACCCAGACTGCACTGCACCTCTCGCTCGCACCTTGGCGATGACCCCTGCTGCTCACACCCCTTCCTCAACTGACACCCTGAATAACAAAATCCACCTCGAGACATCTTCACTCAACTTTTTTTTCTTTTTTTTTTTTTAATAAGCTATAAAGACTGAAACTTCCCGAGAAACTTCAAATGAATCATGAAGGGACCAAATCCCTTTATGGCAGCTTCATAAAAAGCTGCCAAACAATCAGCCCCTGGGCTCTCATACCTATTTTTATGATTTGTTTAGCTGGCGTGGTTGTAGGTTAATTGTCTAACGTGGCAGAGACTCCTGTTTGTGTCCCCTGAGAGAAAATGTGGGGCATTGACCTGCATTAAAACTCCTTTGATGTCTGATCAGTAACAGACAGATTGAACTGACAGACGATAAAATGACGCAGACAGGCAGATAGATAGATAGATAGATAGATAGATAGATAGATAGATAGATAGATATAGATAGATAGATAGAAATATGCAGACATAACAGGCGTGAGACATCATTGTTAGGTGTGTCTATTTACAAAACAGACTGACACCTCTTACCAAACTGCTTCTAATAACTCCATAAAAGAAGACTTCATTCTTTCTCTCTTACAGTTGGGCAATTTGACAATATATTGTTGTGATGTTATGATAACTCTTTAAGTTTGGTTTGAGGTTGTGCCACTGATGCGACAAACCTGTGAGATGCCTGGAGAGCAACAGCGGAGATGTTGTACCACACCCAGACGATCCACAGTGGGTGAATATTTTGAACTGTGTAGCAATTTGTGGATGAGACAGTTAATATCACCACCAGCCCGAAAGAAGATATTGCGTCTTGTGGGGTGATGCAAAGTTGGGTCAGTCAAACCTGGTTTTCAGTACTTGCATGTGTTGTGACAATGGTGAATGTGTTTCTCAGTTTGCTTGTCTGCTTATTCGCAGTGCTTTTTCCTACCTAAATGCAATGCATGTTTTCTTCATTCGCAGGTGTTTATTTAAACCTGCATTCATTGGTTTTTTGACCACATGGGGGTCAACACAACTAACTATAAACACAACACTGACATCTCATTATGAAGTTATAATGGTGAATATGTTAGCAAACAGTTGCCTATTTACACATGGAGTCGTGTTTCTGGCCACAAATGTAAGACTGATGGATTCTCCTTTTAGCTCTGATTTGGTCTCCACCAACTCCTGAGGGAAACGTCTGACTCTTGCTCCACCAGGTTCACTACTTAGCTTATCTATCTACTGTCAGATGCAGGGCGAGTACAGTAGATTTATCAGAGCTGCTGCGGCTGGAGATGACGTTGATGAGAGCGGTGAGAGTGAACCATGACGGTTAAGTTGTGGCTCGTAAAACCAAAAAAATGAGCTGAAAGATGCAAAAAAATCTTCGTAGAGCTGAGTGACTGAACTGCAATGTTGGGTGATAATTCTGTGGCTTTGTCATTGTAAGTGAAATCTTCCACATTAAACATAGTACTTTGATCTGTTGTTAATGTACAAATATTGATTAATGCAGCTTTAAGATGTGTCTATATATAACTCTGTAATCTGGGAGTAATCCTCCACTACCCCTGCAAACAAAATCCTAAGGACAAAATACAACTCAACAATACAAACAAGAAATTGGGACATTGCTATAGGTGGGGTTATGTGGAGGAGAAGGGGCTGCTTGGGCATGTTAGAACAAGTCCCATACACCATATTTCTTGGTGTTATCAGGGAAGGTCAGACCTTATTGTTCCAGTTTACCTGAATGTTGTTTTTTTATTCTAAATTAGACAGTCTGAGGTCTAAGATGTGAGAGTACAACCAAGCCTGAGAGTGGCAATTTACCACTGAACTCATTCCCACTTCCTGTCTGCAGGTGGGAAACTCCTCATCCTTTATCTTTACTGCACCGTGAGGAGCAGAAGGAGGAGTTTACAGGTTGAAAGTTTTTTTTTCGACTGTGCAACTGCAGGGTGGAGAGGTTTATAAAAGGCTTAGATCACAGGTGAGGGGATCACAGAGGAGACTGTGCAGGTGTTTGAGGAGTGTACTGAAGGCTGTTTTAGTGCCGTGTACATATGAACATAGTATCATATCGTACATTATCTTTCAGCTTTGTGAAGACGTGTTCTATCTGCAGATCAAAAGCACAGGAAATGGACTTGCACACAGTGGAGTTGATGGTTACACCTTGCAGTGCAGCCAATCTCACAGAGATTATCTCGCTCAAGGCTCTTATTATTTAATAGAAACACAAATTGATTATTGTTTAGTGCAGCTCAAATTGATGTTTACACTTTGTTCTTGCAGAAAAGGTGTTTTCCCACCTTGGATCCTCTTTTGTTTCCTGAATACCTCAAGTCATGTCATTTCACATAGGAAGATTTCACAATATTTACACATTGTAGGATGTTTTTCATTAACTGCACAGACTCATGTTGTTTTATTGTTTCTTTTTCAAATCAGAATCCATACTGTTAAGTGTTTTTGCTCAGTTTAGACCCTCCTCTGTTCCTCTATAATCTCACCAAACTATCAGAGGCCGGCTTCCACCGCTTGAGTTTTGGGAAGGTCGGGGCCGGTGTGAGACTTCGCCACATCCTCCCCGCTTGCGTAGCTCCCTGAAAACTGACAGGGCAGTGTGTAAAAACTCACCCACTCGCTACATTGTCAAGTAAGCTGCCGACCAGACTGGAGCTCGGCGCTCAGAAATGTGTTGAATTTACTGCCCTAAATGGTTTTCTTCAAATACAGAAACTCAAAAGAAGCAGACGGAAGGTTTATCATACCCACAGACAGTAAGACTCAAACTTGAGCTTTTATCGCGTTATAATGACAGTGAAAACACAGCGATGACTTGTTTTTAGTCATAATCTGGTTTATGTGAATCTACAGAAACCAAAGAAGGTCCAAAAAGTTATAAGACAACTGTTACAATCACAAGACCTGCATAAGAAGAGGACAAACTAATTTGTATTGAGCTTGTCCATTGGCCTCGTCCCCATCAGTGTGTTTGTCTGGCTGCATGTCTGGGTCAGGGTTGAAACAACGTGCAGTGTGACGCACAGCAGGCCGATACAGAAAGCAGCACTGCAGATAGGCTGATTAGAGGTGTCTTGAAGCTATCTGGCCTCATAGTGTTGGTCATGACCTGTGGGGGTCTGAGGTAGTTTGTGTCCTTTGATGTTGGACTAGAAGCACCTTGACTTCCTCCTGAAATTCATTTCCAGTGGCTCAGTATAATTACAAAGTTTTATCACAAAATGTGATGGTAGATTCCCAGAAGCATGGCTATTTTCTTATCTTTTTGTACTCTGTACCTGAAGCTAAACACCATAAAACATAAATGTCACCCACTTCCATCAGATTATTCAGTATGTCAATAATTTAACAGGAATAATCACAGTCTCACATCAAATGCACACGCTTTGCAGGTGGAAAATTTAGACTGAGCATTACATTTGACTGAGAAATATCCAAAATGTGAACTTTTTAAGAACTAAGGAATCATTTTAGAGAATAAATGACTGAAATGCGTCTTTATCTAATTGGTTTTTAAAGGGTTCCTTAAGTACACAGGTTTTGTAAAATTAACGAAAGTGAAAAAAGTAATGAAATTAAAACTTGAAAATCAACGAAACAGGAGTTATAAGGCTTTTATACAACAGCAGCGAATAATAATAATGTGAAGATCTGACAGATAGCTCTGCTCAGATCCCTTAGCAATGTTAAGAGCCTTATTTTGCATTGAAAGTGAATAAGAGAGTGAATAAAAGTGGAGGTAATGGGAGTGGATCGATCTCTGAGGACGTTTGCATAAAATAATCTTCTGATAGTTCTGTCATTGTTGAAAAGGTGGTTGTTAACAGCTCGGAGACAGACTTTCACTGAGGCGACTGCCGCAGTGCTTAAAGCACTTAAAGATCAGTGAGTGCATCAAAGAAAAAAAAAAGAGTGAAAAAGGAGAAAGTGAACAACTTTAATGAGGGTATGATCAGTGTGCAGCCGCTGTTCTTGTCGTGTAGCGAGCGAGCAGGCTGGCAGGGCTGGAATATGGACTTCTCCCCTGCTGCTCGCCATAATTTCCTCCCATCAGAGCACCTTACCTCACTTCTGCACCTATACATCACTGCATCAGAAAAAAAGGGAGAGAGAAAGGGAAAAAAGACTCTAAAAAAGAAAAGATGCAGGTGGAAAAGAGGGAGAAGACCATAAGAATATATAAAAGCAATGCATTTTAACATCATATGAAGGCATATATATATAGGTTATGTTAAACATTAAATAATAATTTTCACAGTTAATTCTCACAGCTTCTTACAGTGAAGTGTGGTTTTCCTTAATGAATGTGGAGGATCAGTGTGTGAGAGGATCAACAGATGATTTGGGGGCCAATAGGGGGCACTGGGGCCTAATCCACAAGTTTGGGAGAAAGCAGTGGTTCAAGTGCCACACATGCTTTTCCTTTTACTTCCCCGCTATTACACTGCTCCTACTTTTAGCCGGTAAACTGAGAGAGATGAAAACTTCATGACTCTTATGTCATTCGCGGAGATTAATGTGGGTTAAATCGGCCTCATGCAATCAATCTTCTGTGCTTGGTAAGACAGCGGACACGGCTGCTGTCTGAACCGTCATCAGTGAGTCAGTGATGTCTAATCAGGGCTTGATTGGCACCCTGGGTAGAAAGTGCCTGTAAATCAATCAGATGTGAAGTGCTGTTTCAAGGGCTCAGTCGGCTCTCTGCAAGTGTAGATGCCGCTTTTGAGCTCCTGTTATACCAGGAATTACATGCATTTATTTCACTTTACTGTTCACAAGTTTACATAAATGCATTTTTAATAATTGTTTAGAAAACCTGATTGTGTTCAATGCATTTCACAACTTTCAGAAGCCTTTCCAGTCATTAGAGTTCTCTGCGTCTGTGATGCATTTGCTGTAGTGGATTATGATAAAGCACATACAGTAGTTTTCACCAATTATCCTGCATAGAGACTGACCTGCTCTCCCTCTCTACCTCCTGAGCCGTGGTTACCAATGGAAACAGTGCAAGGCTAACATTTACCCTCACTCATTTGTGTGATGTATTGCAGTAAAAAAAAAAAAAAAGAAGAGATGAACAAAGCACAGTAGCATACTGTGTGTATGACTGAGAGAGAGGGAGACAAGGCTCTGCAGAGACTGAACTTTCCCAACTAATGTACCTTGTGAGTCTGGCGGTGACAAAGATAAATTAGCCAAAGAAAGAGCGGGGGACGCTTCAACAGCAACCGACCCTCCGACACCAATTAGCAGATTGATTACGCGCCTGAGAGAAGCGGACGCTTGTCAATCAGCGCCACACAAGGGGAGCGACAGGAAGGAGCTGGCGTGGATGTACCTGGAATGTTAAAGGAACAAGAGGCTGTTCCAGGGGATCCATACAGAGGCACTGATCCATAGGACTGTGTAGCGCTCAACACTGACACACTGAAACAGCAAAGGTGCAAATACCACTATGCCACATGGAAGGCCAAATACCTTAACAAGCTGCAAACTCAAATACCTGTATAACTGGAGGCACACAGGCTTGTTGTTCAAAGTGAAGCTGCGGTGGCTGGTCATGCACCCAGCTTCCTGTACTGTATGATCTGAGTGGATTACTGCAACCAGTAATTGTGCAAAAGGAGGTATTTTGTCTGTGTGCACGTGTGTGTGCATGCATGTCATTTGCACACATGTATATTCTTGTTTCTGTTCATACACACACACACACAGACAGAGGCGTACACATCCCCACGTTATCCATCAACTCCCAAGGGGCTGGGCAGTGCTGTCCTCTGGATGGTGACAGTCCTGTTCGCCTTCATTTAGCAAGGACACACCAGCAAGGACATAAAGTAAATAAACGGCAGCCGCTAAATTTAGTGCTGCCTGACAGATGCAAAGGCCCAAAGAAGAAGAGAGAGTTCATCGTTTTAAGTCAGACACAAGAAGACTGCAACCGCTGCCGTTCTGCGGAGGTTCAAACCTGCATGCTGCCAATCGCAGAAATATCAAGAAGCACGGCGGTGCAATTTGATATATAACTTCCCATATGTACAAACACAAACAGGCAAGTCAGAGTCCAGAGAGCTCAATCCTCTTCAATGGGGCAGTTAAACTTGGAGAAGATAAGGGCACAATTAGATTTGGCTGACGGAGGAGGGATCATTACGTCCTGATTCCCTGCCTCCCCCTCAGAATATATCCACAATATGTCTACAGTCACTCTTAAAAGGATGAGACGATGACATCACCACCATATTCAGAATACCTACTGCATGAAAGAATGAAAAAAGGAGAGGAAACAGGAACCAATTTGTTAGATTAAACGTTTCTCATGCAGCCGCATGATTTAGAAGGTCTGCTGACCGCAGTCGCACAAGGTCTTACCTCCCTTAAGACACAGCATTCTGTCAATCTGGCCCAGCCAGAATTTCTAATTATAGGCTGCAGACGCAAGAAGGTCAAAGCTTATTAAAAGTCAAGATTAAAATTCCCAATGCATATTATAAGCTACCTCCTCCCCTGACTAGCAATTATTTGCTAACTCATGCCAGTACAGTGAGCAATATTTCTCAGGAGGAACGTGTTACGTGTGAGGTGTGTGCGTGTGCCTGTGTGTGTGTGTGTGTCTGTCTGTCTGTCTGTCTGTCTGTCTGAGAGACAATAGGGTTATCTCTGATAGTGCTGCAATTTATTTGACATATGCTTGTACCTTTGTACTTCCTGATTACTGCTGGCCAGACAAACAGATCAGAGCCCTTGAAAAGCCTAAAATTACAATACAGAAAAAAAATCTATTGAGTAGGGTTTTTTTTGTTGTTTTAATTTCATATTTTTATTGTTTGTCCAAATCTAGCCAACCCATTCACCCGGTTCCTTTGTTGTAATATGTGAAGTCACTGCTGCTCACTTATTGCTATGCTATACGACTGCCTTTCACAAAATATTCATGTTACTGTTGATTTGGTAATAATCCACTGCAAAAGAAAACTCTACCAGCACAGCGATGACAGGTACTGTAGGTCAAAGTTGAACCATGGAAGCCATTCTTCAAACACAGTTGGATGTTTACATCAGACAATCTGGATTATAATTTTAGCATTTGCCTTTGTGTTTTCATCAAGTTTGTATAATCTGGAGGTTGTTTAAAATCTGTCTGGTGGTCGGGCTTTTTGTGTGTAGGAGTGCAGCTAATGCTAATTTTCATTTTTGATTCATTTGTCGATTATTATCTTGATGAATCGATTAGTTGTTTGGTCTACAATATGTCAGAAAATGGTGAAAAAGAATGTTTACCACTATTTCCCAAAGCCCAAGATGCTCAAATCAAAAAAAATTCAGTTCACTATTGTAGAAACCAGAAAACATTCACAGTTTTTCTTGAAGCATGACTCTAAACGATTAATCAGTTATCATTATTATATCAGTATATCGATTAATTTAATAATTGGTAATTAATGGACTAATCATTGCAGCTGTACTTGTGTGTCTTGCCACATTGAATTTACTTTTCATGACATCGCCACATTCCCAGATCTCAGCATTTAACATGGTGAGTAAAATGTTATTATAACTTATCAAATTATGGATAAAACTATTAAAATAAATAAAAAGGCCCAAGTTGTAATAGATTGTAGTTATCTTTTAGGATATTCACAGATGTTGCCAGTGACACATTCATTCTGTTAAGGATCCGTTATATAAGGATCTACGTACTGTAGGCCTGGCTACAGCAGTCAAGGAGAAGCTCTTATCAGGCTTCTAGGATGTGTATGTTTTAAAAAAAATACATTTTTAGATGTATTTTGTACTTGACAGAACCCTCTCAGTGTGTATTTTTAGATATCTGCAGCATAGAAAAGGTTGTTCACGGAAGGTAGAAGCATTTTGGGTCAAAGTAAAACTGACTTGGAATCTTTGTACAAGGGTGGAGATAAGGTAAAGTCGTTTGAAATCCTTTCTTTATGAGTTCAAATTAATGTATCACGAATTCAAAAAATCAAGTGAACTGCTATGTCAGTGTAGTTACAGAAGTCTTTGCTTGCAGATTGTCTGAAAGCCAAGCCCTGGAGTAGCATGTTTTTGTGCCATGGAAGCAGCCTCACAGTGTCAAGCGGGGTCATCACAATAAACATCTTTTTCTCCTTCTTTCTCAGAGAGACTGCTTTACTCACCTTCTTTAAAGAACCTTCCAAAAGATGTGCGGACAGACGCCTCAGTGGACCAGCTAAGCTGTTGCTAGCAGACATGGTCTGTTATGAACCAAGGCCATTTCAGTCAACAGGATCGATCTAATGCAGAAAAAAAAAAGTCTCTGCTTTTTTTCTTCTTCTCTGGATAGCTTCCAGCGATGTCTCATACACCTCGCTTCCCCGGTATAGATCTGAGTTCACCTTCCATTACAGCGTTATAGAGCCCCAATCATAACTGAAAAATTGATTACAGGATAATGACATGACACTTGTTTAATCAACTTACCCCGAGCCAAGCGTGCAGACAAATAAACTTAACACACACACGCACATACACACACTTTCTGGTGTGTGGGTAATGAAAGCTGCAAGGTGAAAAGCACTTTATCAAATGAATGGCTGAAACACTGCAGACCATAGTTATTATCAGTCCAGGCTGGAGGCTGAGACTCCTGTGAAGACCGGGAAGCAGCTGAGAGTAATCTCTAACTGGATTTAATTGCTAGGTGGAGAACGGGTGTGGGGAACGGGGCCGATTGGGGGGGATTGCCATATTTATGAAAGTAAACATGATACTTCGCTTCCATGCTGCCTCTTCACATGTGGTTTCCCAATCTCAGGTCATCGTGCCTGCATCTGTGCCTCATGAAGGCAACTGCTGCTGAATAAAGTATTAATTATGGCTGTGTGGTTGGATGGTGTCTGGGGGTATCAGCGTGGCAGCACATTTTAAGTTTTGCCCTTCATAATTCCTGTATGTTTACGCTCACACGCAGGACCGGGCATGTTTACGGTCTGCATTGATGCATTCAGGGTCTAAAGCAAACCCTGAAAAAAGCACAACATCTTTATTCATGTATTCACAATACAACAATGACCCTCTCTGTGACTCCGGAGGGGATAACACCAGCTATGTGACATCCACACGGTGATCAATTTACTCCACCAGACAAACATGTTATTGCTGACCCCCTCCCCTCCTCTTTCTCTCTGATCTTTTGGGTGACTGGCACTGCAGAACAGACACACATCATCTCTAAGTCCTGTATTGGTTGTGTTATCCAGACTTTGATAACAGGGTCACTTGATATTTTGCGGTTGTCCACATTGCATCATTCATGGCACCTGCAGAATGCTGGGAGAGAAAAAACCCACATAAATTTCCATTATGGTAATTTTCAAGTCTCAGTTGTGTTTTGAATTTCCGGAGAGAAATTATCATCTAGACATAACCATACATTGGATCACCTTGTTTTTAGTTTTAATTTTAATCTCCTTTTGATGTGTTCTTCCACAAGGGGAGAGGTAGCTTAATGCACAGGTATCAGTAGGAATTACAGGAGGGCTCCTGCACACTGTCAGTCACACTTTCTTGTGGCTTACTAAGTAGAGCTGGCTGCTGTCGAAGATGAAGGGCCACTGTGAAGTTTTACATAGATGATCATGGCTGATTTTTTTTATGTTCTCTGCTCCAACCTTTGAACACAGGATGTGTTTCCAAGTCGAGTAATTAACTTGGGGCATAGCCATTTTCATCCGCAGTCCCAAACACTTTGACGGAAAGTTACCAAACAATGAAAATGAAAGATCAATACTTTGCAATATTACACTCCCAATTGCATTATTCTAAATGTGTGTGGGTGACTCTGTTGCAGTGATTACTTAAATTGTGTAATGAGGTCATCGAAGCAAACCTAATTCGAGCCAAGTTTCTAAAACCGTTTTTGCCTGGCTCATAATTCAGAAGTGCCTCGGTTGAACCCATTGCTCTGCATTTCCAAAGAGGAAAGTATATTAAGGATTATAAATTGTGGAAAATAATAAATGACAAAGCAGTTTTTGCGCAGAAGTAAGTATGAGTGTGAGTCTGTGTGTCCAGTTTTTTTTTTTTTTAACTCACTGATGTCTTTTAATGTCGTGACTGCCTCATACCAATAAAGTGAGATCTGGGCACATCTGTCACTTTGTCATTTCCTGGGAGATGCTGACAGCAGCATCAAAGCAGGTGAAAGGCAGGAAGTGGAGTCAGGGCGTTTTGTAGAGTCACAGGCTGCTGTCGGTGGTTGAGTCACAGGCTCCTCCTGTCTACATGTCAAAGTGACCTTGAGCAAGACCTCAAATTGCTCCCAATAGTTGCCTTTGGTGTGTGTGAATAGGTGAATGAAAGGCAAATTGTAAAGCACAATATAAATGCAGGCCACTTATCATTTCTCTTCCTTTCTTCCTCCCATATACCTCCAATGGACAAGTTGTGATTCCTCATTATGTTGTCAAATTATATCAGATTTCAGAAGTTGAAATGAACATTTTGAGATCCTCAATACACAACTTCCTCTCTGTCACATGGCCCTCACATATTCATTTATCACTCTTCTCTAAAAAAAAAAAAATCTCTAAATGCAGTTTGGTTGTAATTAAGGGTGAAAAGTGACATCAGTTCCAAATTTGACCTTGATTTCTGCAACAATCATCACACTGCCAGTTAACACTGTCTGGGATAGCTGGTGAGTCAGGTTGTGATTGCTATGGGGATACTGGTAAAAAATACAACAGACAAGTCTTTATTTGTAAGTTAATTTATTCTATTCTGTGTACATGTGTGTTTCTAAAAGGGAGATAATGCAGAGCAGAAACAAAATCACTCACACTGCATCAAAAATTGAGGATATTATAAACTAAAATAATCCGAAAATTCCTATATTGATAAGAAATTAATGTGACAATGATCTTAAACAGGTATGCAGCATTTCACTACTGACAAACGAGAACATTTAACCAAAATTATGTCCTGTGGTGACTTAATCAACTCTGCAAATACTCCACAATAGGCAAACAATCCTAAATTGCTCAGCAGCTATATATCTCTGCGCCTTATATGACACACAAAATCCCCTTCACACAATGAAAACACCGCTAAACTTAAGCTATGGTGAAACGGGACTTACTGTTAGTTGCAGGCGCACTTAACACAGGAACCAAATCCTTCATCCTCCTGTTAAAACCTAAAAACACAAAAATTATGGAAAACAAATCACTGACACATGCTGGGAAGAAAACTGTGTGCTGCAACTGTTCAGGCAATAATTATCTCCCAACATGATTGGCTGTTGCTTAATTAGCCAACATAACTAAACAGCCAGTTTTCAGAGCAGTTAATGTTGTTGTTTTTTCCGTGACTCAACTCACACACATTAACCTCTCATTTCCAACCCAGTTGCTGTGTTTCTATTGGAGTTGATCAAAGGTTACCCTCTACACTAAGCACTTTAGTGTACTGTGTCAGCTTATTAGAGTGTGACAGTTGAAGTTGTCCATCGTTGTGCTAGCTGTAAAGTGAGCTAAAAACTACATTAGCTACAATTTACCTGCTACTGTAACACATACAACACAAAATGAGATTTATTCTCAGTTTTAAATATAGTTGTCAATTGATGACACTGACAGCATGAATGTAACTAAACGAAGAAGCTGGCTGGTGACTGGAATTGTTGGGAGGCTGGTTAGCTTGCGTATCATAGCTATCAACTGACTGTTTGCTAGCATGCTAATAATGGATCTCAAAAAGTTTCACATCAAAGCCCCCAAAATACACTTACAGTAAGTTATAGCACAAGATTATGTCTCAAAGAAGTAAACTCAAGTAAATGATCAAAACAGTCATTATGATAATTAGTATTTGTAAATTGAGTTTATAAAATTGCTAATTTTATTAGAGAAGGAAAATCCACTCGAATGCTTTTACAATGCAACAAAACATTTAGAAGTTATTTTCCTCAACCAGCCTTATCAACTTAAAGCTATATTAATCAATATTTATAAATTAACAATGGATCAATGTGTAATGTGAAAGGTGTCACTCGTGTTACAAACCTACTGAGAATCACCCAGTTATCACCCAATTCTGCAGCTACTGTCATCTCAACTGTGCGTTTTAGCACCTTTCAGCTCATTGCTTTGTTTTTCTGGCCTACAACTTTATTCTTTTGGCTCACCGCTTTCATCAACCTTGTTTTCAGCTGTTCTTAACAAAGCTCTAAAAATGCTTTGTATGCTACCTGCCCAACACCAAACAGTAGGCAGACAAAGTTAGTGACCAGCTGGTGAACATATGGAGCATTTGACAGCTAAAGAGCCACTTATATTTCCCTCAAGAGTTAGTGGAGACCAAAACAGAGCTAAACAGAGAGTGAATATTGGAGACACGTGACTCCAAATGAATGCTAATGTTGCAAGTAGCCAAAAAAGGTTAAACTTTTCAACAATGTAGTTTACTGCGTCTCCCCAGAAACTTTTGAAAACCCTGTTACATTTTTTTTTTTTTACAGTTGATTATATGTGTAGGTGGAGAGCAACAGCATAATGACGGCAATATAGCAAGTTTTCCGGTCAAGAAAAAGTATATTTGTGTGTGTTCTTTAGTATCCTCTTGTTGCGTTGCATTGCAGGATCTGTTGCTGCTATTGTCCAACCCCCCTGGTCCCTCTTTCACCATGGATTTCTCTGTACGTTGGAGAGATCTAGCTATAAAGCAAGGACTCTCTGTCTGTCTGTATGTATGTATGTGTGTCCTTCACATATCTCAAGAACCGTTCATCCGATTGACTTAACACTTGGCGGCTGTGTTGCTGGGAACCCAAAGAAGTGCAGTGATGAATTTGGTATAATTTGGACAAGCAATATCAGTATAATATATCAAAATAGCGAGCCCCTCAGCTCTGCAGAAGAGGGGCGGGGCTTCAGGGCTCTGCGACTGCATGTCATGAGCAAAGCTGGAGATCAGAGCCGTACAGCAAGTTAGAGAAAAGTTTTTCACATGGCATGCTCTAAAAAGAGAACAGTAGACAGCAAAAACATAGCTTTTAATCAAAAATGGACAGACTCTTAGGATACTTCCCACGGCAGTTCAAAACCAGTATCTCTCATATAAGCACAAATCTTTTGAGCAAACATACCCACTCAAATGATCCGAACTGAAGCCACAGCGAATAAACAATCTAAGAGACCAATATGATCAATCTACTTTATTTTAGGATGCACATTTTTCGTGATAATTTTAATGAGGAAAGATTCACTATTACAGTACTTAACATCTGTGTATAATAGATTGTTAGTTTCTTTCATGTTGTTACTGTATATACTCATTCACACCTCACAACAACAGTATTCATTTTTCAATGCATTGAAGCAGCAATACTGGAAGCCAAGCTAAGCTGTTTTTAAAATCTCTATTAGCATTTTAGGATCAATTTCACCCACAGTCATTTTCATTGACCTTCTGAAATCTTCTCAAGGACTTTTTACGGATCCTGAACCTCACTTTGGGAACCACTGGCTCACTGCGTAAGTTGCAGACTGGTAGACTAACAGATTCTCTGGCTGCCTTTGCTGGTTCAGCTCCAGTGATGCCTCCAGTGTCAGCGGAGGCTGAGCATCTCTGCCTCACTGCCAGCCAGAGGTATCAATGATGTAATGCTCATTCAGAAACAAATACAGATATGATATTACATCATCGGTACTAAACCTGGGTAGAGAGCACACAGACGAGCATGCACAACCGCACACACACCCACATACACATTTAGGATAATTAAGCTTTTGCTGCTCAGCCTCCATTGTTGACATTCAGCAGCCTTTCAGAAGTTTTGAATGTGGTGCTAATTTGGCAACGCCGGTGCCTTTTATCATTTAGCAGATGCTTTTCAGTGTAACGCTGTGGGGGAAAATGAGTATCTCAGGATAGTCTAGAGGAGTTAGTAAGTAAGTTGGTGGATTTTGGGGGGAAATGAGGAAGCTTTCAATATGTCTACACTCAGGGTGGGAATGACAAGACCAGGGTGCAGGAAGAAGCAATTATATCCCCTGAAGAGTTGTTTGACAGTTTTATAGTGCAACATCTATTTTCTCTATCCTCCATATCGACATCTGTCTGGGGAAAAGAGTGCCATTAGTTCCTCTAAAACACATCTCAATAATTAATGTTGTGCTTTGGAAAATCACTGAATATCGTGGATAGAAATGTTGTAGTCGGGCCATTGTTTTCACACTGGTCCAAAGAACGTATCAGCCTCTATTTTCATAACACGCTTTAGGGTATTAAATGTTCCTGACATGTTCTTACATGTTTAAAATGAGGCACTGTCAAAAGCAAGCGCTACTTATGACATGTGTAGATCATTTTAAATGCTTTCAGCGATCAAATGTCACAGTAGTTTGATAATTAGGTACTTTATAGTCTGTAATTATGAAAACCTCACAACAAACAGAACAAGATCAATAACTGGAGGACAGAATTTTCCCAGATTGCTCGTTGAAGAGCATCCAGATGAAGATGTCATATCGATAGAAAGATTATTTATTTACTGCAACTGCAGTCTAGCAATTGCAAGTGTTATATTTGTAACGTTATGGAAATTGACAAATGAAGGACTGAAAATGTATATTTATGTATATTCATTCTTTTTATGGTATACAGTATTTTATCTTTACTCAAATTACAAATGAAGCTGAGCAAATGATGTTTGTACAGGACCTGTTTTTCTCCTCATAACAAGGCCTGGGTTTCCTTTCTGCTTATCTTTTCTGGTCTGCAGCTGAAGAAGGAAATGAAGCACCTCAGTGTGACCATATGTAGTTTAGTTACACAAGTGATAAGGATGAATTTCTAGATATTGGAATCCAGGACAGCAAATATTTGCCTCTGCTTGCTAATGAGCCTGCCAAAGTGCAATTACACTCTATGGCTTCTGAGAAAATGCATCTAACTATAGTTAATGATGAGTCTCACTGTTATCATTAGAGTATCATTAAACTTAAAATACACTCCCAAGAAGATAGGATTAAAATCAATACCACATTTCTCACTTCATTTTCTTGAACAATAACAAATGCATGCACCCGAAATATATCTGCATAACATTTGTATCATGTGCGGATTTTTTTCAATATAACCTGTTTTTATGTGTTTTATTTTTGTCATAATTTCTCTCACAGTTACATAACAACATGACCTAACTAATTTGTGCCAAAAAATAACTATTTTTACCAAAAAGAAATCCTCAAGGAGACTATAACATACTAAATCCATATAACATATGTATAAAAAGATATACAAGAAAAAGTCAATTTTGGTCATTAAAGTTCTCAACTATTTAAACGTGATAGCTTTTTATCTGTAGACACAAGCTGTAAGTTGAGTAATGATATCATCAGTCAGATAAGTGATCAAGCAGACAGCATTTCCTCACACAGTTCGAATCGCCTCAGGTCACGCACTCTCGGCCAAGTAGCTTCCTCTCTGCTTCACTGTCTGTTGCAGTTGAAATACATAACACCTTCATAAATCACAGTATAAAATGCCTACTGTGTAATGTGAGATGTTATTAATTAGCACACCAGGATTTGGAATCGATAAGACATTCCTGTGAGATTTGTCAGAGCCTACTGCAGCATATTAGATTTGTATCCCAGCTCACGGCAAACCTGTAAGATAGAATCTGCTCTTCAGGTGCTAGAAAGAAGAGGAACTTCACAGCTCTTCTCTTTCTTTCTTTTAATCATTAGCTGTCAATTTCTACAGCACTTCCAGAAGATAAGTGGATGTAATGAGAGATGTCTTAATACAGATGGACCAATTTGAATGCACTATTAGACCAAAGCATTCTTTTTTATGAGCGATCACGTTTACAGTCTTGGAGGAGTTGTTCTGTGTAAGGCAGACGTCACTACACATGTGGGAACATGGTTCCTCTTGACTTTGTACTACACTGTACATTGTAAAAAGTATTAGTATAAAGTCAAGAGGTTGTGATAAGTAGCACAACAAGCTAGCAAAGCACTGTAAACAGAAGAGCATTCCAGCACATGTGCAGTGACGGCTGCCTTACACAGGACTGCTCTCCGGTGACTGAAACTGTGATCGCTGTCATTAGTCTTTAGAGCTTTTTATAAACAAACGACTGTGACCTTAAACTTCTGGCCAAGGAACACATCACCCAGTGCAATGGTGTGGTTCATTGACATGTTTTTTAAATAGTTTTTGGACAACAACGGAGGTCTACAGCACAGAGGAATACAATATATCAGGCTTTGCACAATACTTGTAAGTAGAATCAGTTCATTGACGGGTTGAGATTTGTTGACGATAAGAAAGATATAGAAAATCAGCAGCCATATCCTTTGAACTACATTTGAATCAGTGAGTTTTTGAATGTTAAACTCTTAATAAATAACACCTTAGAATGTTTTTTTTTATTCTGAACTTTAACCATGAGTGTTGATTTAGTCATTAAAATTTGATGTTATAGAGAAATAAGATCTGAAACCATGTTTATTTTTATTACATATATAATTCCATTAAACCACCAGTACCGCCTGTACCGTTGCATTGGCAGCAGTGTAACCCCTGCCAGCACAGTCAGCTGCTGCTGCCACCTTTCAGTGTTTTGAGTTGTGTGTCCTGACATGATCTCCTGCACTTTAATATCATATCAAGTTGCTATTGACTTCAGATTTTTCATCAGTACATACGTATGAACCTAAAACCGGTTAATTCTAGTCACTGACGTACTTAAAAACCCCACGATTGCTGGAGCTGATGCATCTGACATCAGCAATCATATCATGTTCAAAGTTGCCTAAATCACACTTCTTGCCCATTCTCACATTTAGTAGAGTGGAAACCAAACTGTCTGCTCTTTACTATACATGCTGACTCACTGTCTGCAGGATCAAACTGTGTGTGTAAACAGGAAGATGTAAAGTGGCCACAGTGTATATACTGAATGCAGGGAGGAAAAGTGTCACGTGTTTTTCATCTACTCTGTGTTTTCCCAATTGTCGTAACTACATTGGTATGACGCATAAACTTCCTTATACAGTACAACATAGGCGTCAATGTATTGTGGCTTTTGTAACCAGTGAGAGTTCTTGTTGCCTCTCACAATTACGTGCGAGTGTCATCACTATTTAGCTGAATACCCTGTAATATTATTTCTTCTCACCGTGAATTAAGGACTACGAAAATTACAGGCTGGAGGTGTGCCTCACAGTTTTATGAACTTTAAGTGTTGATATTGATGGGAGGGTAATGGTAGTCCTCGTCCCTGAGTGTAAATAGTATCTAAGGTGATTACTCTTTTATCACGTGGAGAAAAAAGGTGGAGAATTACTCAGAGGAAAAGGCAAAATGTGAGACCTGACAAGGAGGGCCACAGTCTGAGAGAACGAACCCTGATTTTGTTTTATGTTGATGGTTTCATCTTCAGTGGTTGTCAGTGTTGCTCTATGACTGAAAAAAATCAGAAATACTTGTTTTGATGTACATTTGATTCATATCCAAAGGTGGAATGTAACTAAGTACTGTATTTCAAGGTACTTTTACTTAACTTGTGACAGAAATATGGTACTTTTTACTTCCCTACATTTTTCATACAGCTGTAGTTAATGGTTACTTTGCTGATTTAGATTTAAAATGCAAAACATATGACAGGCTTATAAAATTGGATGCATTATTATAGAGTAAACTACCTAGCAGTTTATAAAGTAGTTGAAAACAGCTGTGCACATTAATGCATTAGTAATTGTAATCCCATAATATAACGTACAATAATACAGCACTTGCAGAGGTCTTCTACTTTTGATACTGATAATATATTTGTACTTAAGTAACATATGCAGGACTTTTACTTGCAATCAAGTGTACTTAGATAGTGTATATGTACTTTTGCTTAAGTAAAGTCTTTGAATGTCATGATTGACATGTTTTCATTGTCTCTAATGTTTCTTTATATATTACTGAGGTGGAGTCAGTGACAAATTTCTACTCTGTCGTATAATATTGTATTGCATTGTTATTTTTGTGTAGGTTTTTTGTAGCTTTGCCGTATCTGAGGGTTTGGATTGTACTTCATTTGTCTGTTGGTTTGGACAAAAGCATCTGCCATATGAATAAATGTAAATGCAGCATAAATGAGATTTTTAAATTTTGTTATTACGTGAAATATGTAACATGTAATGCAAATATAATCAAAGTATTATTAATTTTGCAGGTAATATTTGGAGAAGAGACTGCAGGGACTGATGAAGATTATTCAATCCTTGTTAACTTTGGAACATTTGCATTTTAATTACGATAGAGTTACAATTATTGTTGTAACAAGTAAATAAAATACAAATATTCAATGCATGCATGTGAGTCTAAGACAACAAACTACAAAGCATGCGTCCCTAAACTGGTACCTTGTGTACTGTAACTGCTCTGAATATTGTTCCGCTGAATATGTGATTTTAAGATCTGGCAGTGGTCCATGATCTGTTCAGCATCGCTCCACAGCTGAGGACTCACCGTCACAGAAAAGCAAAATGCAATCTGAAAGTTGTTCTCCTTCACTACATCTCCAATCAATCTGCCTGGCATCTCCTCTGTTCACGGTTAAGCAGCTGTTAAATTGTTTTGGTTAATTTATATCTGGAGGCTCTCGTTACACAGATCTCCCTAAAAGCTCTCTTGACACCCATGTCGAAGGGTTAAGATTTTTGATTTTCATCTCTGAGTTGTGCCCCCCCCCCCACCCCCCACCCCTCCCTCCCTCTCTCCCTCCCTCCCTCCCTCCCTCACCCCTCTCTTGCATTTGGCCTCCTCTCTGGGAAGCTGAACATATAGCTGATATCTTTCAATCAAGAGCTCTCCTGTCCTTGCAATCACAGTGTCATTGTTCGTCTCATGTTGTGGAAAGCTCTTTTGACAGAGCGCTGTGATGAATCACCTGGCTAAGGCTTTTGGAAAAGACGGCTTCAGATCCCATCGCCCTCTTTTTCATAGAGTTGGAAAAAAAACAACATTCAATTCATTTCTCCTGCTCTTTCATGTCTCCTGTCGCTTTTCGTTTTCGTACACACAGTGTTTTAAAAGTTATTCACTGCAAACCCTCGCCTTTTCTTCTCGCTGGGCTTCGCAAAGCAAATATCTGGCGGGTTTAGTTCATAAAGGAAGCGCTTTTACTTGCTTAAGGTGCTGACGGCAAGGCACACTCTGTTATGTTGGAGGCTTAGAAAAACAAAACTTCGCAGGGTAAGTCAGCCGCCAAATTAAGTGGCAGAGGCTTCTAATTCTTCCCCGCTCACCTCGTGGAAAAATGAATCCCCTCACTCTTTTGTCCAGTAAGCCGTAGCAATGTAGAGAAACTTGTGCTTTTTTTTTTCCAAGTTTGTCAATTTCTTCTGTTTTTTTCCTCTCATATCAACTCCAAAAAGTGAAAAGAGGGACAAATATAAACTTGCAGGAGCAGCGTGTGAGCACATGATCGGGTCCAAGGTGAGTGTTTTTCAAAAGGTTGAACACATCATAGAAGAAACCGACTGTGGGAGAAGTGCAAACGACACTCCCTCAAACCAGGCAAAGAGAGTGATTTAGAGCACCTGTGATTTCACTACACGGGAGCACAATGTGCTTTGAAAGCCTGTCAATGATCACTCATTCGCTGCAGTGGGCTGATTATAAAAGCTGTTACCAAAGTGCAGCATATATCAGTATTTAAATCATGACAAGCAGCGGATTAGCAGGAACATTTTCCTATGATTAGAAAGCATCTATTTAGGTTTGTTACCTGTAACAGCTATATCAGAGGGGTTGGGTAAAGGTGAAGGATGTCATGCATGGCAGCAAAAGGGAATTTATAGATCCAGACGCATTGTACCTGCCAGCTGTGCAGCAATCACTCCGCCCCAATCCTCCAAATGCAGACATAACAAGCTTCCTGAGTGATGGGATACAAACTTTTGGACTGGCCTCTGTGTTCCTGACACAGAAAGCTTAACCTTAACCAAACACTGCAAACTTCAATGACACACAGATCAAACCATATAAATACAGATATATTCATACATTAAGAAATTCCTGACCACAACAAACACTGCAGTGATCTGCCAAACACCTCAGGGCATAGCTTTTTATACACTACTTAGCAATTAAAACACCTTATTGCAGCAATATACAATGCAGGGAAATTATAATGTGTTTTTGATTAATGTTCAGAAAGAGTGTAAGTACAGTACTTAAAAGTATTGCATACACAATACAAAACTGGATATTAGTCAAATAAGAGTTCGTGAGAGTTTAAAGGTCAGACGTTTTCTTAAGACCACATTTAAAAACAATACTTTCAAAAGTGTTTTGAAAGAGTCTTTTTCTATTTCTTGCAGCCTTGAAATGTCTTGAATACAGGGCATGTTTCAACATTTCAACAAGGGGCACTCTTATTTTGTCACACGCATACTCATGGTTATTTTTTAGGAGTTCTTTCATGGCGATATTGAATGAAGCGATCTGTACAATTAAGGCACGGAGGCTTCGCAATGTGAAGTTCGGAGACCTGGACAAACCCTTTGCTGTCTGCAGCGGGAGGCCTGACACCTGGGCAAACACTGCAGCCCAATGATCTGTCATCAGCTATGGAAACCAGCACCAACCTGGTCGCTTTTGTCAGCACACAAAAGAAAATGCCTGAAATTAATTTAGCACTCGGCATTCATCTTCTGTTGAGGCTTAAGACCTCATCTAAGCTTGCGAAACAGCAAGGGGCTCATGGGGCTTCATGTAAGAATTTTGGCTCATAGGTGAAGCCAAACGCTGTTAAGACGTGACATGTTGACTGTTTAGTGAAGTATGTGTATCCTGTTAATTCAGACAGTTGGTAATACCTGGGATCTACGAAGCCCTCAGATGTACTTCTGTGTGTACCCTCCTTCTCTGATCTCTTTTACTCAGCCTTCCCTTCACAATGCCAGACCTCTTGAAAACATACAAGATAATTGTCCCTCAGCCTTCTCTCTCCCACAGACAACTTCAAACAGAGCTTTGCCAATTCAAGATTATGTCGAGCATCGCTGGTGATGACTTCTGAGGCACTCGATGATGACATGTAACGTTTTGTGCTGGCCATCCCAGTGACGCATTGCTCAGACCGGACGTAAATATTCACACTGTCTGGAATGCAGATAATTAATATTGTATAAGATTTCTAGACATGGTCATGTGTTGTAGCTCATCATTTGCTCCAATAATCAATTCAAATCAGAGGAGATAATAAATTGGATCATAGCAATAAAATAAATTACTTTAATGGACAAATTAAATGTTTAACATACTGTAGCTGCACCAAAAGTAAAATTCAACAAGTACGATCTTGGTTTCACTGCAAACTATTTTCCAGTTACACCTTGACTAATAAAGGGTATTTCCCCTAAGTATTAGGTCTTAGAGACAAACCACAGAAAATACTTCTTGAGCAAGGTAAATACTTTCTTACTGAAGTATTTTTTGGATTATCCAGAGTAACAAGGAGACTTCTGCAATTTTTCAAAGCTAAGAGCAAAACAAATTACATTAACCCATATTGTATTGGGGTTTGAAATCTTAAAACCTGGGCAAACAAAGCCAAAACTATCTGCACTGGCTTGATACCTCATGGGATGACTCAGAAAATATGTTTTTTTTGTAATTTGGGTGAACTGACGCTTTACATTTATAACCACAATGTCACACCACATATACATTAGCATGTCCTGCCTTTTATTTTCATGCTTTATCTGCACTTTAGCTGCAGCCATAAATGCAAAAATGTATTGCAGGTATGACTGCTATAGATTGCCACAAAGCATAGCACAAAAGGAGTAACCTGAGTGCCATTTCCATGGTAACACCATGTAGCTTGGCTGCAATCAGTGCAGCGTAGCTACGGCTGTCACACAAAGCCATTCAGACAGTCAAATGACGAGAGACCTTGAGCATAAGACGGAAGGAGAGCCAGTGTGACAGGGCCTTTTCTTCTTAGTGGTGCATTATAAGGCACACTGCTCAGACTTGATCACACACCAGAGGAACTCATCTTAAGCTCTTTAAATCCACCAATATGTGCAATGTGACATGAATCTTTTGGCTGGAAAGGAGGGCATGCTACTGCATCGCATTCAGGTCACCTAATTCCTTGTCAGTGTTATCCATCCCACATCCATGTTATTATTCTTAACAATACTTGCTTTCAGATCAAGCACTTAAAAGGGAGTTAGTGTATCATCTGGATTTACTTGAATGGCAGGAGAATTTGGCAAACATATCAACATGCAATGCCAGATACAACTCCAAAAATATTTTCACCATGACACATTTCTTCTAATTTTGCCGTTCATTGCATCATATACTCCTGCTACCGAACTTAAAGATTAAATGTTTAGACAGAAATGTCTAATGGATACATGGCTTAATCTTTGTAGTGGAATCAGGATACACCTTTTTTTTGTACCTGAGTACACTTATATAGAGTCTGATCCATAGCATGAAGTCTGAAATGTTTTGTGTTTTGTGGCAGCAGACGCAAATCTAATCCCCATGCACTTGTAGCAATGATGACTGAACCTGAGCAACTGTATAAACTTTAATTTAGGGTTATGTTTAGGATTAGGTTTAGGCAGCTAAAATAATTTGGTTATAAATAGATTTTGCGTAGCAGCTCAAGGTTTAATAGAAAAAAACATTACAAAGTGAAACATAAGTATGAATCTTCTTGGAGGGAGTAATGAGACATCATCATTACACCTATGGGATCCATTTTTTTTAATTAAAACACATGGGCAAAGGCAGAAAATCTGCAGTATCGTTAGCCCTTTTGCGTTCCAATGAGTCATTTGAAAAATGCAATATTTCAAAATGACTGTATGACCACAATATTCAACCATGAACTATGTGAATTAAGAGGTGCTAAGGCCCAACATGTGCACAGAAAATTTGTCGAAGACAGACAAAAAAATAAAACTACAGCTACTCGTTCAGCATCCACAGTGAAAAAAGGCATCTAAACAGATTTTCTTCATTTGTTTAGTTGTATATAATGTAGGTATTTTATCATAGTTAGTAATAATATAACTGCCATCATGCTGGTACATTTCTTTTGTCAAAAGCTTTGATAAAAAGCTCAAAAACTATTAAAGTAGTGGCTTAGACGGTAATTGAGTAATTTATAATTCAGTCCCCGGTTTACAAATCCTTCCCAGGTTTCCTTCAATGTAGCCAGAGGATGAACAATATACTTTGTCAGTCCACCAGTCTCAAGGCTGGCTTCCCTGCAGGTTTCTTTTCAGCGACAGGTTAGCCACCAGGGCAGATTAAGCCTTCTCCCCTCCCCAGTCATCCAGTAATACCAGCAGGCTGTATAGAGCCCATATTGGGTTTTGCCTGTTGAATGGTGGTTTATGGCAGCTAAAGACCTCTAGAGGGGGAATCCTGAGGGGATTACTCTCACGTTCTCCATGAAGTGGGAAATCAAAACAGTCATGAGCGTCTGGGGATGATCTCAAACATCCAGCATTCCCCCACATGCACATACACACCCTAACCCACACACACACACACACACACACACACACACACAGCTACGCTCATTTGCAAACATGCACAATTACACAGTCTCATAGACACACACACGTAAACTTTAGGCATATTGGACACTCCCATCCTTCTTACCCATTGACACCCAGGGTTTTTTGACACACAAGTATAGACATCTAACAAGGGCCAACTCCACTCTGAGAGGATTAGTGTAAGTCGGGACTGATAATGAAATCATGGGCTGAGTAGCTCTTGGGAGGATTTTATACAAAAGAGGCCTGAATTACTTTGTCTTTTCTTTTTTCAAATCCTTTATTCTCTGTGGTGAGAACATTAAGAACAGTATGAATTCTGCAACGCATGTTACCCTGTGGCCCCCCGTCCCTCTGTGCAGGGAACCCCAACATTTCCCCCGTCCATAAAGAAACTGCTTAGCCTGCTCTCATCAGCAGCGGAACACATCGTCATGGCATTAATCTGCTGTAAGGCCTGCATCCTCTTTCACCGCAAGAATTTCGACTGGGATTACACAGACGATCAGCGTTCTCTCGCATAGATTGTTGCACAAACTAGGTACAAAAAGTGGGCTGCGCTATGGTGAATAGTCAAGTGTCATCATGGATTTCTAAATTATCATAAAAATGCAATGAATCATTTCCTCCTCAGTTCTCGCAGTAGTTCTGTGAGTTGTATGGGATTGTATGTAATATTTTATGTTGTATATTCTATCAAATGTGTGGGGTCCGTGGTGGGATTTTGGGATGATGTTTCAGAAAAAACTGAGGACATATTAGTTATACAAGAAGAACTGTGTCTTTATCAGACACTCTTTTGGACTAACAATATTAAAAACTAATAATTTTACATGAATTCATTCAGTTCATGAATCAACAAAGATGTTCTGATAATGTTGCAGTCACAATTTCTGGCATTTAAGAATCTGTTCCCTATAAATAATTGTTACACAAAGGACATAGTCATCCTTTTGTGAAATACAAAACTAGAAGGGATGCTGTCATTTTAAGATGTGGTTATTTTCAATTTTAAGATTGTTTAATCAGCAACTGAAAGTATAATAGTTACTGAATCACTGCACAGCCTGATGACTTCACTGTTATGTCATTTAAGGTTATGTTGTTTAAGGTTATGTTATTTAAGGTTATGTTATGTTATGTTATGTTATGTTATGTTATGTTATGTTATGTTATGTTATGTTATGTTATGTTATGTTATAGAATATTATGGAATGTTATGTTATTTTGTATCATGTCATGTCATGTCATGTCAAGTTATGGAATATTATGGAATGTTATGCTATTTTGTATCATGTCATGGCATGTCATTTCATGTCATGTTATGTTATGTTATGTTATGTTATGTTATGTTATGTTATGTTATGTTATGTTATGTTATGTTATGTTATGTCATGTCATGTCATGTCATGTCATGTTATGTTATGGAATATTATGGAATGTTATGTTATTTTGTATCATTTTATGTCATGTTATATTATGTCATGTCATGTCATGTTATGTTATGGAATATTATGGAATGTTATGTTATTTTGTATCATTTTATGTCATGTTATATTATGTCATGTCATGTCATGTTATGTTATGGAATATTATGGAATGTTATGTCATGTTATATTATGTCATGTCCTGTCATGTCATGTTATGTTATGGAAATTATGGAAATTATGGAATATGGAATGTTATGGAATATTATGGAATGTTATGTTATTTTATATCATGTCATTGCATGTCATTATGTTATGTTATGTCATGTCATGTCATGTCATGTCATGTCATGTTATGTCATGTTATGTTATTTTATGTTAAGTTATGTCATATTATATTATATTATGTCATGTTATGTTATTTTATGTTATGTTATGTTATGTCATATTATATTATGTCATGTTATGTCATGTCATGTTATGTTATGGAACATTATGGAATATTATGGAATGTTATGTTATTTTATATTATGTCATGTCATGTCATTATGTTATTTTGTATCATGTCATGGCATGTCATTATGTTATGTCATTTTATATTATGTCATGTCATGTCATTATGTTATTTTGTATCATGTCATGGCATGTCATTATGTTATGTCATTTTATATTATGTCATGTCATGTCATTATGTTATTTTGTATCATGTCATGGCATGTCATTATGTTATGTCATTTTATATTATGTCATGTCATGTCATTATGTTATTTTATGTTATGTTATGTTATGTCATATTATATTTTGTCATGTCATGTCATGTCATGTCGCATTGCGTCGCATCACGTCATGTCATATCATGTCATGCTATGTTATGTTATGTTATGTTGTTATGTTATGTTATGTTATGTTATGTTATGTTATGTCATTATGTTATTTTATGTCATGTCGCGTCACGTCATGTCATATCATGTCATGCTATGTTATGTTATGTTAGACTACACTTTCATCCTGTAATGTTACACTCATCAATAGAAGAAACTGATTTTTACAGACACACAGATTTATACAGACAGTTAGAAACCAAACTACATACAGTGAAACACCATTCAACGACCTGTCCACCCACATCATCACATCATCAAAAGAGGATTTTGAATCTTAGGAAGTTATCTTTTAACATTTTCAATGGAAGTGAGTCATGCACAAACGCCCTCTCAACTCGCTTTTAGGCAACACAACCATAAACAGCTGTTACTTGTGAAAAGAAGGTTACATTTTTGTTTGGCAAACACTGTGAGACATTTGTCAATGACTTGGTCTTCTTAAGTTCTGGTCAGAGAATAAAGATTTCCTTGAAGTGCCAAGTCACAATCCCAGTGAAACTGACCTGTAGCTTATGCACGAAAAGCTTGGGGAGAAATGTAGGTCAAAAGCTAATTATGTGGTCTGGCAAGTGGGGCTTATATCAAGATATTTCACAAGGACTACCACAGATATGCCTGCACATGCTTGCTTAAGACATGTACCATGTGATCGGTTAGGCTATTATTTGTTTGGGTATGGGAAACAGTCACACCTTCACCTCATGAACTTAATGGTCTTCAAGAGCCAAAGTCCAAATGTCAGTGCAAGCTGTCACGATGCTTTTGTTGACTTAAATCAAAGAGAGAGAATACAACGACAGCCATATTTGTCAAACCCATCCCTCATGGAGGGTCTCACAGAAGAGCAGTAATTTAAGGATCAGGAGGGAGAGCTACCTGTTGAGAGACAGAGGGTAAAAGGTATCTGTAGGCCTTCCCAGCATGCCTCTGTTCCCAGCCAGGAAGTACAGTTTCAGGGCTTAGCGTTGCATTCCACAAGTTGCCTCGACTGTGATCTCACAGGAATGCTGCACTCAAAGTGTGTGAGATTAATATTTAACACAACATCGGTTGAAAATGCTGTGCAGTCTGTGGTTTGTATGCCTGTGTTTTCTTAAGAGCTCTGCTGCCACCGTTATCAGGTTCTTGCTCATAACAAAGTATTTATGGGTTGTCTCAAGTGATTGATGCACAGGTGGGTGTGTTGTTGTTGTCCAAGTTGCTAACTTTTAAGGGCACAGGCACACACTGTATTTTAGGACAGTATTGTTTTGTTTTGTTTTTTATCTGCAGTGAGAAAAATAATCATTCTCTAAAGAGTTTTCAGCACTTGATCAGAACCAAGAAGCACAAAAGTAGAATTTATCAGTAATATCTTTATAACCCCGAAATATTGCAATGAACAAAAAACAACAACAAAAAAAATGCAAGCTGAGCAGAAATACAACTTCAATTAAAGGATACAATACATTTAACATGCAATTAATTATTTTCTAAGATGCAGATTTATCAATGAAAATGGTATGAAGAGACCAAGACCCTCTAATAATGTGACTCCTTTAATTTAATCAATGTAACACTTTGATCAAGTGTCTTTAGATCATATTAAAGCTGCTGAATTACAGTAAAATCACAACAATTACATGCAGTTGATATGCCATTTGGAAAATTCAGTGTGAACAACAAAATTAAACAATATTTTTTACATTTTATTCACAGAAAAGTTGAATGAGCATGCTGCTTTTAAGAAACACACTAAGAACTGTTACATATTAACACACTCATCATTACTAAGTGCCCATTTCAACATATTTCTGCATAATTTAAATATTCTGAAATAAGTAATTTACATGCATACACTGACATTATCCTGACTATCTATTCTTCTAACATAATATGTTGCAGAGACTGTTTAAGACATCCACCACATGGCACCTTTAACTTAAATCGGGAGCAACCTGGGCCCTCGTCAGATCCACATATTGCTATAGCAACAACAGCCAGGCCATTGAGATATGAACAATGTGACAGGGCAAATGGAGCAGGCTGAGACTGGAGACGCAGGAGAGATGGGAAACTTCAGCTATAATGAAGATGTATTAGATGTCTCCTCCAGTTTTGCTGTAGATCATTCAAAAGGGGGACATTCTTTTGTCCTCTTCACTGTTGGTATGTTCCTCAAATTCAGAGGGAATGATCTAGATTTGAGCGCCTTACTGACATCAAACTGTCATCAATGATTTTTGAATCCTAATTGTTATTTAGCTTTAGTTTTATTGAGTTACTGTTATATAGATGCAAAATATAATTTTATGGCAACATAATAAAACACCAGTCTGCCGAATGAGGTTCTATTAGTGGATTAAATACTTTACTACTGACTACAATTGCCGTCATTAATTATATAACCAAATATAGAGATGATTTTTTCTTGCTGATGTTGGCACTGTTACAAGTAGAAATGGTGAATATGCAATAACCATTCTAAATATTTAAGAAAAGCGAAATGATGTTGCACAATTATTTCATGCAAAAGCTCACATTGGTCTGCACCTCACCGTGTGTGCAATCTCAAAGCAAGAAAGGGTTACCAGATGTGACATCTTTCTTCTTCATTTGCTGCGTTGATTATGTTTTAGCTCATTGTGATGAGCATTACATCCTCTGCTTGATTGCTGTTCAATATGTATGAGTGAAATCAGATTATATTTTGTCTCAGTGCAATATCATTTAAGTTTAGTCTAAGTCTAAAACTGTTATATGACATAAATAGAATTTGTGAAAATAAAAATATTAGATTTAAATTTTTAAAAGAGGCAAGGAAACCAAAAAAAAAGCAGTTTGTAGATAAAGAATGTAGAAAGTCACAAGAAATAGAGAAAAACTGGCCAAACATAACTCCCTCTGAGCGATTATTGCACTGATTGGGTGACAAAGATGAAAAAGGCCTTTTCAATAACTCAGACTAATGTTGTGCCTTTGCTCAGACCGGCTGTTGCCCTGGGTGCGTGTGAAATGCTTGGCGTGGACAAAGTAAACCACGGCCGGTGCCCATGCTCCATTGTCCTCAAAGCCTCCTAAAGAGGTCTCTTCACAGGTCCAGCAAACACACTCTCCAGACTCTTGGCATATCTCTGAAGATCCTCCTTTTGTGTGTGGAAACACATTACTCTCTCAAGGAGAGGAACAGGGGAAACAAGGCAGCACTAGTGAAAAGGCTTAAGTATCTCACCCCCCACCCCTGTCAGACCGCCTCTCCTCCTTGCCAGATGATAATTGGGACTGAAACACTTTTTTTGGTCCAAGCCTAATTCAGTGAGTAAATTGCAACATGGGAAAAACATGAATGGGGCCCAAGCTGTGTGGTGACTCAGCCACAGAGACGCTAAGAGTCGCTCTTTGTGGTCGTCTACAAAAGGGAAATGTTCTGTTAATCAGCATTGTTATATAAGTAAGTGTGCTTTCCTTCAAAACTATGTGATTGAACACTCCCCCCCGAGGGACTGAATGAAAAATATTGATACTGAGGGATGATGAGTATGAGCACTGCAAATAATCGATGGACATAATGTTGGGAAAGTAAACTTGAGGAAACTCACAGTTGTAACATCTGTCCACCTGTTTTGTCTTTCTGACTTTTAATAAAAGTCTGTCTGGTTTGTCAGTTAATAATTTTTTGGTGAAAGAAAGTAAACAAAAAGTTATGAGTGTGTAGTATAACTGCGTTCACTGGTCATTTCTCGCAGCAGTTTAATTCCTTGCAGTTGGCATGGGAAACAAGCCACAATGCTGACCTGACCAGCTTATACTGAATTGTTTCCCTCTGCTTGTAAGAAAGAAAAAAAAAATACAAAGCAGATTAAAATTCAACAAGGAATGCAAAAAATGCCAGTCTGCAAGGATCAGCTACAGTCTAAATTATGCTACACAAATGTTTACTTCACAACACTGACATACAGAGACACAACAGATAGACCTCGGAGAAAGGACTTTAGCTGTAAACTTACAGCTACTCAAGTGGGTCATCTTTAGTTGGATGTCTAGTTGCAGTATTAGTTCATTTTAGCTGATGTACTTCCAAAGTAATAAAAGACAACTTCCTGTTTTCCAAAGGAGCTAAGTCATAGGTGCAAAAGTAACCTAGTGTAATCAAACTGCTTGAATCCAAAATCAGAAAACAAAAATACATAACCACGTATAAGAAGAACAAACAATGAACCATTGTGCAAAGCGCACAAATGTAACATTTTGCAGTTTATTTTCATTCTCCAGCCCAAACTGCTGTTTGAAGAAAGGATGCCATCAACCCAAAACGCCTACTGATTGTTAACATAGTTGAAAGTTACTGATATGGAAGTTCTTTGGTCACATGATTGTCCTGCATGGTCACTCACTGTCCATGAAAGTGATGTTATGAAGCTCCTGTTTTAATGGGACCACTGTGGCATCAAACACCTTTCATGGCACACGTACTGCACCTCCTAAACCACTCCCAGAAATGGAGATTTTCTGTCTTGAATCTTCATTACCTGAAATTTACAATATGGCATTACACTTCACTCTATACAAAACATGTTGAGACGGGGGGTTGTTAGCGTAAAAACAGTGACATATGACTATATCCAAATAAACAATGCAAATCTGTAAGAGGTTTAGCCAAGAGCAAACTCATAACTCACTCAAAAGTACACATACAAACTATAATGATAAGCAAAAGCTATAGAGTGTGTTTACAGAGTTCTTGTACAGTACCTGCCATTATAAAATGAGGCCGAATGAAAATCATGAATGAAAACTGTGCACCTCCCCCCCTTTACCCCCCACAGTAGATACTAACTCACTTAAACCTTGGGCAGGTCCTGCTTATACCAGGAAATAGATTGAAAATAAGAACAAGAATATACAAAAGTATAGCTTCAGGCAATCTCAAGTGATAATTTTCCAAATTGCTAGTCTCCTCTTTCTTCTGTCTCACCGAACAAGTTCAAATCCCTCGCTCAGACAGACGACTCTCTCATTACCGACTCTCTCCATACATATGATGTGAGCAGGTAAACAGTAGCAATGCAGTAGTGAGCTGAATGTGCGTCAAAACTAAGCTGTGTAATAATAGTACAAAAGAGGTTTGCAGCATTCGGTGAAGTCACACCAGTTTGTTTTGACAGACTATGTAAGGTAGGGTGGGTATATCTGTGAAACATCACTTCAAATCAGCAATTCAGCCAAACCAAAATGTATATTTTCAGATTAGCATCATACCTGAAGCACTGAACCATAAATTAGATTGCATAATATTCTGTTTATGTTTGTACTTTTTATGTAACTGAGTACATTAGCAGAACACAGTGTTCTTGCTGCTGCACTGCAAGGATCCTGGGAATGTGAGCAGCGCTTCCTGGTGTATTCTGTATATTCACCACTCGCAATGGGCAGCAAACCGAGGGACATAAAGGATGATAATCTCCTTGGAATTCCTCAGCATTTTCTTATAGAGAGAAGGGGAGCGCTGGACAGTGGGGTTGAAAGGTCAACGGGACCAGTTTGCTGAGGCCCATCTGTCGGCCCCTGCTCTGTTTACGCACCATCTCAGAAGTGAAAGGCGAGCGTCTCAAGAGCTATCCTGTTCTCATAACACCACAGCGCTTCATATTGGTGGAGGAGAGACAGAGGGGAGCTTGTGGTGGTCTGTACCCAGTTACCAGCAGTGTTTCCCCCTCCTATTCATCATCTGCTCATCCGACGAGCCTAATAAGCGATAGAAAAGGCTCAAGAGGGCCTTTACTTTGGACATTTTGGGCTTTCAGCTTGGATGCTGCAGATTTCAAGATATTTTTTAAGGCAAATGAAGTCTAGAAATACATGAAAGTGTGAAATTTGTTCTCTGTAAAAGTTTATTTTGAGCCAAATCATGTCAAAACAGGTGTATTTATAGACCACTAAGGACTAGACTTGACACAAAGTTATCTGTGGAAAGACATGAGAGAGATAAAAATAAAGATAAAACAACAGTATGATGTGTGCCCTTTCCAAAGGTGTGCATTATAATTACAAATATCACCAAAATGGGATTAACACCACAAAATATAATGTGGTTGGTGCAATTAGAGAGTGGGCTTCCCGTTAGCTTCAAATCAGTTGGTTTATCAGTGTATTTCTGTTTTCTTTGCACCATATCAAAGTAAGCCTGTGCTCATATTCCAACTCAGAATGGAAGCATTTTATGCTTTTAAAATGACACATTCCCACCTGGAGGCTAGCCGGGTCTAAAATACTGTGAGTAAGTGCCTCATACCTGCCATTTTGACTCGACAGTGAGTCGTTTCATTCACAAAATCTATGATTATACGCTTTAATAACACCGTGCCACTCGATGAGAGAAAGGATGACTGCTGTTGCAGCTTCTCACTGAATATGAAATAGTGATATATACAAAATGAGATGGTTATCCCAGCCATTTGAAACTATGATACTGTATTTAGAGTGCATTTTGCCTTAACTTGTAAAAATTACAGCCCTGGCTATGTGTTTAAGATGAGCTGAGTGCAGTCAGAAGGCAATATATGAACACCCCATGACCACATTAAACAGCACTTTAATATTTGACTTCAAAGTGGCAGAGTAAGATCACCAGGAGCAAGCACAGACAGCAAAAACAATAATTTTCATATGTCATTATAAATATTAGTTAAAATCTACTTTTACGTGGGATTTTATTATGTTTACCTGGTGTAGTAGGAGGTTTGGATGATGCATGTGTCAGGTGAGAGATAGTCCTTAAGATTGATAAAAATGTGTCTTTTTTAATATTTCATAGGGAAGCATACATTTCAGTTTGTTTAGCATCTGCCAGCCAATACAGTATTAGGTTACAGTACATACAAGAGTTTAAAGGAATAGTATGACATTTTGGCAAACACACTTTTCCCCTTTCTTGCTAAGAATTCAATGAGAAGATCGATACCACTCTCAGAAGAATGGTATCGATCTTCTCATCTAACTTTTGGCAAGAAAGCATGTTTGTATTTCACAAAATTTTGAATTATTCTTTTAAAATTGGAAAACTTTAAAAATGAATTTGTTGTCTTACTTCAGAATTAGCATTTTGTTGATTGCAGGGTGTCATCTACAGATTTGCAGCCAGTAATGTTTTTTTTTAAATGCCTTATTTCCCACAGACAAGGCTATGAACATGTTATTTGTTATTTGTAAAGACTGCATTCATTTAAAGGTAGACAAAAATGTCAGAGGTGGAATGTTGTGATCTGAAAAGAAATAAATGGGAACGTTTAAAAAAGTTTCAAAGTTGTTTTTTACTGGATGAGTTGTTTCTAAAATTAGATTTACATGAGCCACGCCACAAGTTTACAATATTATTTTTGGCTGGACTGCAGGGACCAGCCCTATAAAGTCATTCACTGACTCTCTGACTGAGTGATGAAGTGACATCATTGGTCAGCTGAAGGTCGCTGAAGCTTGGGACAGCCAAGTATCCCAGAATGCATTGTGCACCAATCAACAGCGATGGCAGAGATTCTAGCAGCCCGAGTTGATTGGCCAGTCAACGTCTGTCGTCATCCCGGGGGAGAACATGTTCCGATGAACTGATCTGTGCAGCTCTTTGGTGATTTACCGCTGGCTCTAATGTCTCTGCGGCAATTTGATATATGATATAAGATAAATGTTGGTCTCACAGATGAAATCTTACAATTGAAGCTGACACATTAGTTTGTCTGAAGGTAAAGTGAAGCTTCATGTTTTTATTGGACAGAACAACAACGTTGCCTCTGGGGCTCTATATGCACAGATATCACCACATTTCACTAAATATGAATGTATTAAAATGAACATATCAGTCTATATTAATTTTTGTTTTACTTTATTGGGCTACATAACAGTTTGGATTTTTATTATAGCTACATTACATACTGAATAACAAGATTTACTGCATTTCTGTGTTAGTGTTAGTGTTAGTGGAGCTTTGAGTTGAGATTATTTTGTAACAGCACAGTCAGGTAGTTATGTTGAAGCTTAGCTGCTGCTGTCAGCAAGTACGCTGCTGTTCCAACTGCAGAATGATTGTACTGTGTCCTCACATCCTCTGAAGTTTGTACTCCCGAGTCGAACTTGCCAAGTCGGAACTAGCGAGTACGCAAGTCCGAACTTGGCGTACTTGGTATTGAGAAAGGCCTTGTGTCAAACTGGCTTCAGTCAAAGAGCCCGCCGCACTTCCTGGGGGCCTGGTCGCCACGTGTCACCACTTCCTGTAACCGTTGTTTCATACACAGTCCAGCCATATACTAGGTTCTGACCTAGTCTTGTTTTCATATGAAAGAGGATGTAATTACAAAACAGCCCTGCAAATTATGTTCATTACATTAATCACTTGAGATTAAGTTGGCTTAGTTAATAGACAGCAGTCAAACACTTCAGTGGCATGAACCTTCCAAAAAGGAAACAATAAGACTAAATCTTTAGAGATAACCTCGCTTTGTGTTGGAGTTGTGTAAACTGGGGAAATTCCTATTGTTGGCAGATGTACCAGCAGGCCTAGAAAGTTCTTTAGGCATCTACCGTGCAAGTCTTGGCTACACGAGACACAGCCTGAGGAGCTCAGACAAAATATTCAAACCCCAGATACAAAAAAAAAAGTCATCACACAGGTGAGAGAAGAAACATAAATTGCCTTGTCAACTCATGAGGTTCGCATGTGAAAAGAATGCACAATTATGTCACCTTAATTTTATGCCATTCAGTAAGTAGCTAGTATGAAATAATGATGGAGATTGTGACAAATAGGAACATCAAAGTTCTTCTGAAACATTTAGACTTGCTTTGTGTAGACAGACCTGAGCGTGCCCGGACAAGCCCACGTGAACATTTAATAAATCTTACATTGAAGGAGGAAAACCCTTAACAGACTGATTAACTGCTGACAGCTTTATGACAAAATTACTATTGTTGCACTCGGAGCACTCATCATTAGTTAAATCAATGGTAAGGCATGATCATTTATACTATACCGCACTTCTAGTGTCTCTGTCAGCCCTTTCATTTGGGCCCAGTCTATCACCAGGTCCCAGCGGTACAACACACAGCCTCCTAATAGCCAGTAGTTATGACAGTAGCTGTCATGTGACACCTAATAGCCTTTAGTTTGTGTTTTATATCGCAGCAAAGTATAAATTGTACTGAAAATGTATCTATCGTATATTAGCCTAATATTTATTTCTCCCTGCCTGAAGTCCAAATATGCAAAACTGAGAGCCAACATTTACAGTGGCTAAATAAATCTAACAGAAACACTTTGCTTACTTTGTTGGATTTCAGAGAGCTCTCTACACATTAGATACACTAGACAGAGAATCACAGCCTTTTCAGACCAAGATAGGAAGCTTATTTAGGTGATCGTATTTTAGCTTACTAGTGTTAAACGTGCAATAAAACAGTTTTACAACTGTAACACCTGACTATTTTAATTTTAATAATGATGTTAGCTCTTATGTTCACTTCTCTTCTATTGAACAACTGTACAGAATACAATGGGGGTCAAGAATGAGCTTTTCTGGCACTTTATGTAGCGTTTCATCAGATTGCACAATGTGTCTGGCTAGCAACAGCAACAACACTCATTCTGACTGTAAAACTCTTCTTCTACAATGTTTTAAAAACTCTTCAGTTTCTCAACTTCGGCAAGCAAACAGCACAGTCAATGTTGCAAAGAACATGCCCTACAACAAACGTTATCTCCAATTTACTGTCTGACACAACCATGCTGGAAACAGAAATCTTAAGCTAATAATTTTGTTCTGGCAACATTAGCATTCATTTGGTTTCATGTTTCTAGCTGACCAACAAATTTAAGTCCAATCCTCTCTTGTGTTAGCTCTGGTTTGGTTTTAACCAACCCCATGTGGCTTTTTAGAAGCTGAATGCTTTGCCATGTTCACCAATTAGCCGCTAACTTTGTCTGCCATTTTGTGCTGGAACCAAAACCAAATCCAAAAAGTTACAGGCCTTAAAACCAAAACAATGAGCTTAGAGACACTAAAACTCTTTGTAGAGCTTGTGTTGTCCGAGCATAATAACGTGTTTTAAGGCTGAAACTTCAGATCAAGTCTACCTTAAGGAGGCAGTCATCAACAGTCTTTGATACAATTGGAGCAAAATGGCAAGTGGAAAAACACCCCAAACAATACCAACTTGTTTGAGTGAAATGATTAGGCTAAATCACATTTATTTGGCCAAAGCAGCTTAAAGGGAGGAACGTGTATTGCCAACAGCATAATAACAGTGACTGGAGAGGGGCTTAAGAAATACCAAGAGCCTGATTAAACAACAAACAGAATGGCCTCATTATGTGTGTTTGGCTTGATGTTCATTAAAATCAATATAAAATTTAAATGTAAATGTTCAGCAGTGACCATTAGGCACCGATAATGTTAAGATTCTTATTGTATACCAATGTTTCCAGGTCAAAGATGCATGTTTGATGGCCGATTCATTCTGTACCAAATGTTGGCATGCACCTGTGTGTTGAAGAGAATGACAAACACTGAAAACTATGAGCTGCATTCTTTGAAGTAGTGTGATTTTAATTTAACTTGAATGTGGTAATTCATAATGGCATTTAGGATGACATTTTCCACCACACTAATGAAGCCAGAGGGCCCAGATGATAACTCTTGATTAAACCTCAGAGGTAATTAGCACTCAGTTTTAACTCCTGAAAATGAGTTGACTAAAGGTTTAGCAGGGAAAAAATCATCCCACACCTTTACAGCTCTTCATCCACTGGTGGAAGCCTTATTGCTGGTGTTTCCTGAGCTTTGACTACACTGTGTAAGTGCTCGCTATGCTTGCTACAGCTTTGATTCTCACTCGACACATAACCCCTCTAAGGGAGGCAATCTTATATGCCCTCAGCCTCGGGTCAGCCCCTTCCTTCAGCAACAGCCACGGAGCTCCAGCAGTTAGTAACTTCATCTCATTCACATCATCTTTCACAAAAGGTGTGTCTGTTTACAAAACCCAAGCAAACGCGACACTTACCACATCGGCGGGTACAAAGCCCCAGTCGAGTGATCTTGGCCTGGCAATGAAAGATGAAAGCTCAGACTGAGACTGGCGCTCTGAAGCACGTGTCTGGGTGATGCTCTCATCGGTCTTCAGACGGACAGGTGGAGGAGAAAGACTGCAAAGGACAGGGAGGATGGGGGTGTTAAGCCTTGGCCAACGTTGGACTAACTTCATTCCTGTTTGATACACTTTGATATGTGCACTCCACCTGAGCCCAGACTGTGAGTGTGAGGGGCGATGAGCAGGGACTTGTCAGACGCTTTATGGGATGCGCCGTTTGTTTATTAATCACTAGGTTCTGTGATGTGTCTCTCATCACCCCAACAGGTATAATTAAGCTTTAAAGGGCATGGGAGGCTTGATGTGTCTGCAATTCATTTTGTTTTATCTCCTTGTTCCTTTTGAAGTCACTGCTGCGTGGGTAAGGTGTGAGTGTACACAGTGGAGTGTGTGTGTGCATGTGCGTGTGAGTGCATGTACAGTGGGTGAGTGTGTGTAAATCTCCGGAGATGTGTATGGTCAGAGAGCTTCTTAATAAAGAATTTTGTCTGTGGTTCCCATGTTGCATGACCTTAAAAATGTCTGCTTACACGCCAGCTTGTTTAGCCTGACATGTCTTGAGTAGTCGTTTTCGAGGAATGACAGTTCAAAGGTTGTCAGTTTCTGATGGCCAGGTATTGTGCTGCTTGTATGGCATCTTGGGTTCCCATCAGGCAGCTGCAGCAGCCTGTTTTTCAGCACAAGTATGTGACAAATGTGGGGGGGAAAATAAACACAAAGCCGTCTTGTTGTGATTGACGCAGCTCTATTGACCCTATCAAAAGGTCAAGCGAATTGGAATATACATCAGAGAAATGTTTGAATTTCATGAGTTCCTCCCCACTTCATCTCTCCTAATATTGATTTGTGGTGTCAATTGAGATATGTTGAGTGTGACTTCATGTTGGAATGTAAACAAGACAGAGCTGTGCCTTACTAGCCTTGATCTTCCATTTCAGCTCAGAGATCCTCATATTTACCCTCAAAGAAAAATGTAGCAGACATTCAAGTCTGCTGCAAACTTAGTGTAAAAGCACTTTCTCTTGATTCCAAGGAAAATCACATAAAAAGAAGTATCCAGTTTGGTAAGGGAATTCAGGCTATCAAAACACCTTTGCTACCTGTAAGAAAGCCAAACTATTGTCCGTACCGTCTGATGTGCTTCTTCTTGGTTCTGTTCCATGTGATTCTCTGTCAGGAGCAGGCAGAGGTGTGAAACGATGAGAAGCTCACCTGTTTACTTTGGCAGTGGAGACTGAGCAGGCGTACAGCCAGTAGCCTGTCACTTCTCCCACTAGATCCTCCGGTTATGTCCCCTCACATGTGAGTGAATCGATGTAACTCATGCAGAAATGTTACCTGGCATCGCACTTAAGATGACGAGCACAGGTCAGAGGAACGTTTCAGGATCAGTCCCACCTGGAGGAGCTTACGTAAATTAACAACGTAAATCACATTCATGTGGAATAACTGATTGTGTCATAAAGGGAGGACTTTATTTTGGCTAATATTACTTTATAGATGCAGAATGACACTATTTTTTGGACACATCACCATTGTGTTGTGCTTTCCCTTGTCTATAGTTGTTACATTCCTCCTTCATACAGTATTCAAGCCAAAACCTTACTTTTTCCAATATCAAACTTTCCCATCCCCCCAACAGTTTGCAAGCTGTCTCTCAAAGTCTTCTGTTCTCACCTGAGTGCATCATGGGAAATGCAATTAAGCGGTGACAGTCAAACATCACATCAGCAACTTCAAACTTACACGGTACAAATTTATTCTGCGCCGCAGGAAAAACCCTCACATTTACCGTAACTTCTCATTACCCTATGGGAAAGAAATCTTGATAATAATTAAATAGATGGTTATTTATTTTTGGTACAGGGCTTATGTCATTACTATGGACCTATTTGAATGGTACATTAAAGCTGAGGTGCATAAATAAACTTTCATCAGATGATCGGAAGAATACATTTGACGAGACAGATAATGGAAACAAAAACATCTGCGGGCTCACCTTTGGCACATTGAGCAACAAGTAAATAAGTGTTGCTACTTTACCTTTCATCACGAACTAAAATTACAACAAGAAAGCATGAGACTGCGCTTGTTTGGCAGAATATCCGCACGCTTTGAAGTAAGCGAGTGATGGTGAATGACTTGCCCTCTGAACATGTGTCATTTAGATTTGATGTTTTTTTTGTGATTGCGTTTGCTTTTGACAATCAAATTGTTTGGTGTTGTTTTACCAGAGTGAATGTTTGACAACTTAATACTAAATGTTGAGCATGCCAAATGGGATGGCGTATGTTAGAAATGCATTGCGTATGTGTTATGGTAATGTTTACTAACTCACTTTTAATGCTCCTTTTATGATATAAAGTATAATTAAAGATGCTAGAGTGTTAAAATTGTATTATTTCAGCGGTTTACTAGAAGTTATTTCATTCTCATGAACTTAATCCTTTTTGTTTTTGGTCTTGAATGACATCATTCACACCAACACCCTGCCTCAACCCAGCCAATCAGGGTCCAGCATTATGATGGATCAACTTGTGAAAACTTGAGCTATGTCACAATTTCATACTACATACTAACACAATACAGTATGTAACAGGGTTGATGCACTAATCTTTGCAGGAGTGTTATCCCATTTTGCCATAGCAATCCTAAATGATATACCCTACACTGTATGTATGTTTGTATGCATGCATGTGTATGAAGAAATATGTGGGGGTATATATATTATGTATGGACATGTATGTATATGTGCATATTTGAGCACTTATACTGTATATATTTATTGTAGCACACTTATAGATAATGTATTTACAAACATCAAAATATTTTAAATTAGAATAGAATAAAACAATAAATTTGGTAATAAAATAGAACAAAGTATATAAAATTAAAAAGGAAAAACTATATTGTATATACAAGGAATACACAGTTACATATGTACATTCAAATATTATAAATATATATACTATATACCCTCAACTTTTTACAATATGTGCAAATAAATGTAATATGCAAGTGTATCTGTATGTTTTCCATACAGTTTTCATACTGTTTGTCATCTATCAATACATGAGATGCGCCAAATATTGTAAATCAAACTACAATTTTGGGAAACTTTTGTCAATTAAACTTGACAAGGAGAAAGCAAAACTTTTGTTTTGCAAAGATTTAATTCTAAATGTTGTGTTTTCTGAGATGCTCCTCTGTAAATGACTAGTTTTTTCCAGCAGCTAGCAGCATGTTCATGGTGTGTTGTGCAACAAATAGCAAATTTAGCACTGGCAACTATAAAGATATTCAAGTTTGTGATGTTTGCAGTGTGAATACACTACATATTCACAGAGATGCTGAACAATAATCATGTACGTTGGGACATGGTGTGATTTTCAATATATCTGAAAATCAAAAAATGTAAACCAGATGCTTTAAAGTTGCTTAGATCCAATGTCTCTTTGGCACTTTTTTTTTTTTTTTTTACTGTTGTTGTCCTGAAGCAGTCTTAAATTGTGTGGATTGACGGGCTAAATATGCCTCTTCCCACCGTGTTCCCACCCCTCATCACCTAAATATGGACTCATCCGTTGTAGTACATGTAGGGTAGGAGGAGGAGACAGCGGGGTCCTGTGCAGACGCGGAAAGTCCCCAATTATGTGGTAATTCTAGAGAGTGATTGTGATATTTATTCTTATTGCCCAAAGAACTTGGCATTTATGAGACTCACCACAAACACATTCCCCGCAGCACAGGAAAACTTCAGGCTCTTTGCACTCGTTCAATCAGATGAAATAGCTGCTGCTGCTGCTGATTTATGGTGGAGTTTCGAAGGAAGTCTCCACCAGCCCTGCCAATTTAATTCAGGTGCTCCCTTAAAAAAATGAAATCAGTTAATTACCTTTTCAGTAGCTCCCCTTTGAGAGGGTTGATGAATATGTCTGAACTGTAAATCTCAGCAGCCATGACAAACACTGCTCTGTGTGTTTGCAGTCCAAGGATAGTACTTCAATGTTTTGAGCTAAGAAACATCATCAAAAAGTGTGTCTTTAGTTCGGATGTGGAAATTACATTAGACATATTTGACGCTGTATGTCAAATTAAAGTTTTCAACCAAGCATCCTTTATTTAGTGGAAATATTGCTGTAGACTGTGCTTGCAACACCCTACAAAGGTCAATCGACTCTGTGCTTAAAAGGTATGATTTGACTCCATTGTATGTAATCAGCATGGAGTCAAGATGTAAGGATGAAAGGAAATGTGTAGAAGTTGCAATGCCTCTCAGTCACAGCGGGGGCGGTCGGTTTTTCAGTGCTCATGCCTTCACAGGGCACAATTTATGGCCATTATGGTGGTCTATTTCGAGCTATTGTGATGGATTCTGCTCAATTATTGTCCATTATGGAGAAAGATGGCCGCACAACCATGCCAGAAATTACTGGTTCCCGCCGCCGTGACATTGCATTGAAATCATCGCTGCATGTTCAGCTCAGCTAAAAGTTACTTAAACTGAAAGTCAGTCGTTCTGTGACAGATAAATGTAGTGATTCCAGTTTTTGGCTTGTCACCCCAAATAACAGACTGGATATTTATGCATTGAAAAAGCTAAGATTAGAGAAAATTTGTAATAAACAAAATCAGAAACATAATTTTTGTAGTTGAGTTTTTGGTTTTTTTATTGTTTACTACCCCAGTCGTCATTTTGTGACTCCTTAGATTCATTTCAAGACCTCTTGTGAGTGTGTTGACTTTCAGGTTGGGAACCACTGGATTAATGCATACTGCATATTTCAGGGAATACTTCATGACTCCATTTTTAAAATCAAGCCTATAACATGGATCCCTTCATACTGAAGGAAACACTTCATCATACATGATTTTAGTCCTCTACCTTCCCAGAGGATAGGACAGGAAATCTAATGATTTCGAGTGATCGCCTGGGCTTTCTATCATTTTCATAAGGCTAGAAAATGCCATGCATGATGTCTCTTATACTTATATTTGGTGACTGGTAGAGTTTGACGACTGGTAGAGACATTCATGGTCCCCAGAGAATAAAGCCTGCAAACTTTTCCGTTAGCACCACCATCATTTTGTGGCTCCCAATGAAATGTCTCAGCAACTGTTGGCTTGACTACCATGAAATTCTGTGCAAACACTCGCAGTGTTTTTGGTGATTCTTGGTGATCCAAATACCTTCAGAATGAATTACATTCCTGTCAGCCTCAATTGTTCCTCGTGTTTACTGCCAATTGTATCACATGTTGGCATGCCAACACTTTAAACTAATACTAATATTATAAATATTTTATGCCTCAATGTTCAGAAATAAAGACTGTATTTCATACAGCTTTCTAGTTAATTTTTCTTATCTTTGTTCACTCAGTACTAGATATGATATCGTAAAATTTCCACATCTCTGCTTACACCATCCTCACATACACAAAAAAAAAACCTGTATAAAACTTTCTGGCACACACGAAAAACCTTTTTGGACAATTTGGTTTTCTTTACGATAAGCATTACATTGGTCATACGCTGTCTGCACAATATTGCAAATTATCCAACGATTTTCCTACATTGGCGCTGACCCATACTCTACTCTATATCCTATAACTAAACCCTCCATAGTCATCCTCTTGCTTTCAATATGCTTATGTCTAAATGATGGAGAAGAATTGGTAAATTTGGGCGAGTTCCTGTTATTCCTGGCATGGGGACGCTGCAGTGGCTGTCGTCTCGCCAGAGCTCAGGCTGGCAGTCAGCACAAACTGGAGGTAATTGAGAGGGAGAAGTCCCAGCCAGTTGCACAGGGGGGCCTCCACGGGCCTCTGAATGCCACCGTAGCCCCCAGCGGACATTAATCAAAATGCCCGATCAATAACTTCTCAAGTGCTAATAAGCACTGGCACATTTTGTGATATGTGGGCCCCTTCATCATTTCAACTACCCCAAGATTTATAGGAAATCCATTGTTAGGTCCAAAGTATGAGGTAATGTAGCACTTAGTAAATGAAGTAAAACCAAAAGCCTGGGGTGATTTGTATTTCATTTATAAAGGACATGTCTAATCATTAGGAGTTCCATCTCTCTGAAAAGCAACCAAACTGCTGTAATGATGGCTGTGTTCTTTTATAGCTTACTTACTCAGCAATGACGCAGGAGATAACAGCAAATAGTAAAGCTTTGCTATCCTCCACTCATGACTGGTTCGCTCCCAGATAGCCATGGGGGACTCCTATCCACCATGGAGTGATTAAAGTCATGTTAGGGAAGCATTATGGGTCAAGTCATAAAATAATTTGATTTCTGTCCCCCTCCACTGTCTCCTATCAAAGTGATTGGTCTCCTGGTCATCTCACTGGCGGACATAATTGTTAATTAACCATTATGGGCTGCCCTCTCTCATCTATATCTCACGGCAATTACTCATTTGACAACAATGCAATATATCAGGGTGTATGATGTATGGTCACAGGCTCGTTTTATGAGCATGAACTGACTCAGTATCCTGACAGTGTTGTGCATTTACTCACATGTCTGGATGCTTTATTTGCTCAAGTATTGATTAGCATTGTGTTTGTTTCACATGATATTCTCTACAGGTGCCTAAGATGATTTAGTTTAAAGTCTTGTCAGTGCTATGTCAGTTAGCGCCACAGCATATGTACAAGCTCTGAAGGATTGTGGGACGGTTTTCCTTTTCAACCAGTTGTGAGGAAAAATTTGCAGCTCCTACGCACAGCTTTTTTTTTTTTTTTTAACCTTTCGCTTAAGTCATCAGCTCTTTGCACGTCAAGATGAGTTGTCTTTTCAAAAATACCACAGATCAGGTAAAGAGGTCCAGGGGGAAGAAAGTTAAATAAAAAGCTCTTTAAAATGGTATTCATAAAGAAAAAGACAAACACTGTCCCTGTTGAAAATAAAAGCGCACACTGAAATCCATTCTGATGACAGTTGGAAGAATGCAGGCTTTATGGGGGACTTCAGCCCCATCTTTGCCATATCTTTTAAGCATGATTATTTACTTAAAAAAACAAACCAAAGCCCCAAGTCTGGCATTGTGGACGACAGGCCTTTGATTGAGCTCTGAGCTTGAATTCTTAACTAATAAATTGTTCCACGCCTTTGTCTGAGGCATTAACAGCAGTGGTCTGCGTTTTTCTTGCCCTAATCTCAAGAATGCAGCAGCCTCTTGAGAAGCTCAGGGGTTTCCTCCTCTCCCAGAGCCAGGTCTTCACTTTGTTTTCTTAGAGGACTCCCTGGATTGACAGCTCTCACCGTTAGCCCTCTCCTCGGCCATCTGTTTTCACCGATTCTGACTGAGCACATCAAAGTCAATCAAGGCTGCAAAGCATTTTAAAAGTCACACACCCCCGCGCTGTGTGTGAGAAATAAAGCAAACTTTTCATCGGGCGCACAAAAAGAGACGGTTTGGACTGTGTGTTTGTGTGTATGTTTTTTTCATGTAAGGGTGACCTGGGAGGGATCCCTTAGCTCACAGCACAGGTATGAGCAGCTTAGCTTTGTTCAGCGCCTGCTCTGACGACAGCTCGGTGAGTCACACAGACACATAGACTAACCTCCTTTGGTCAGGTTCCAACGATTCACTGACAACTGCCTGACAATAAAATAATCATTAGACACTGCACATGGTTTTCAAAGAGCAAAATTGACTTTGCATGGTGATAGAAGGGGATAGACATAGAAAACTTTGTAACTGTAAAGCAATCAGCAGTGATGGAAGAAGTATCCTGATCCTCTACTTATGTAGCACCAGAGTAGAAATAAGATAAGTAAAATAACTGTCCCTTGCCCCGTGTTACATTTTATGTTTATTGTTGTATATAACATATTATTGGATTACTGATACATTTTAGTAGTATTTTAATGTTGTAGCTGGTCGAGTGGGAGCAATTTTTAAAAAATCTATATACTGTTGGGTAGTTTAATACAACAGTCAAATCTGTTAATCTACAAATCATCTATAGCTTGCAGGTCAATGTAGTAAAGTAAAAAGTATGATTACCTCAATTTAGCTGACGAGAAGTACCATATACCATACCATTTATATACCATATAAAGTACTATACAATGGGAGTACTCAATACCTAAAAATCAAACTTATGGAAATAATGGAGCAAGGGCTATGAGATGGAGGGAGGGTGGGAGGGGTGCAATATTGATGCTCTCGTTTCTTGTTTTGCTTTTGAATTTGTGATTTGGTTATTTCTCTGGCTTGACAAAAATGTAATATTTTTGTTTGAACTTCAATTAAAAAGTGATCACAAAAAAATTTACAGCAGGGTTGGAAGAAGTACTCAGATCCTTTACTTAGTGTGTAAGATTTAGTGGCATCTGGCAGAGCAGACTTGGCAGAAATGGAATATAACATTCATAAGTATGTTTTAATTAGTATATAAACCCATGAAAACAAGAATCATTGTGTTTTTGTTACCTTAGAATGAGCCCTTCATATCTACATAGGGAGCGGGTCCTCTTCCATGGAGCCCGCCATGTTTGTACCGTCATGTTTCTACAGTAGCCCAGAACAGACAAACCAAATACTGACTCTAGAGAGGGCCCTCCATGTCTTTTGTGAGTTTTGCAGCTTCCGTAGGTTCTCCTGCATGCTTGGAAGGGGAGGAGAGGGGTATTCAGCTGGTTGCAATCTGCAGCCTCACCACTAGATGTCACTAAATCTTACACACTGGTCCTTTAATTAAAAGTCGCAACAATATAACAAATAATAATAAGTAAAAATACTGCATTCAAAATTGGACTTGAGTAAAAGTAATTATTATCACTAAAAGTGTTTTCTGCAGAATGACTCTTCATAGTGTTGAATATATTACTTTAGTGTATTATTATAATTGATAAGTTAACATGGAAGCAGCATTTTAATGTAGTTGGTTGGCATGGAGCTTATCTGAATAATTTTATAAACTCCTGGGTAGTTCAAAGACCCTGCACATCCACAGTCCACCCTGCACGTAACCTATTTTCACTTATTTTGCCTGATTATACCGCTTCTCAGGTACTCATTATGTAAGTCTAGGCTTGGGTAACATCTATCTCACTGTCTTGTTTTTGTTGCTGGACAAGTTACAACTTTATTCTTACTGATACATATACTGTGGTGACCTTTGCTCAAATCCAACCTGTGCAGGTCTAATCAACCACAATAACTGAAAACACTTGTATACAGGGCCTTTAATCTACAATAACTCCCCTTATTGAACCATATTTCATAAGTTAATCATATGTTTTGTATATAAGATCAAAGTAACTAGTAATTATAGCTGTCAGATAAAGGTAATGAGAGGTAATGAAACAGAAATATTTTCCTCTGAAATGTAGTGGAGTAGAAGTATCAAGTAACATATATTGGAAAATTAAGTACCTCAAAATTGTACTTAAGTACAGTACTTGAGTAATTGTACGTTCCACCACTGAAATAAAAAATAAATAAACATAGTTATTCCACCAACATAAAATTATTGTTAAAACTGGAAGCACCCAATTTACAAGCCATAAATAGCATGATTTACAACATTTTGAGGCTTTATATGCACTCGAGAGAATAAGATTATTACACCCATTATATAATCATTACATAATTGTGACCATGTGATAGTCAATACACAAAACCCAGAATAAACTGGAGCCAGAGACTACTATACCAAAAATAGAGATTTTATTGACGATGCATGAAATATAAGACTTGTCTCCATTCAACTAGGTGGCAGCAAGGCGGTTTTAATGGAAGGCCTAATTGCAGCCAATAATAAAGGCGGTATGGAGTAAACTGTACACTTAATACATAAATCAAATCAACAATAAATGAATAAGCACAGAAAATAAACAATGCAGCGCTAGACTGCACTATCAGGGAGGTTAGTGTACAGTTATGCGTAAAAAGAGGAAATTGTCACACAATATTTAGGCAAATTATGAATAAACCACCAATCAAATTGACACACTCACAGTGAGCGAAGGTGACTCAAACCACACAATGTTGTACACATGCAAGATGGCTACTCTACCACTCAGTCCCCCCCCCTTTTAATGCAGCAGAAAGCCCTACAAGAAAAATAAAACAGAAAATGGCCCATTCAATCAATTAGTTAAAGGCACTAAAATCTAATAAGTCTGGGAAAAACAGTGGTTGGCTCTTCAGTAATGTCTTTGTTTAAAAACTTGCTAGATTGGAAGAAAGTCCCCTCCCCCAGTGGGAGACATGCAGGTGACTGGAATCTTGTTTCTTGGCTGATATGCCTAAGCAATCACTCTAAGTTTTAGTCTCTTACCAAACATGAAGAATCAAATCAAACACCAAACAAAGGCTGGCCTCAGCTGCTCTCTCAGGTGTGTCTCAGTACAGGAAGAAGGGCCCAGGTGAGCCTTTATTCTAATACAAGAGGAAAGGGAGGAATTCTTTACAAAATATGAAAAAAAATTGCTGCTATTTCTGAAGTCTAACAGAAGGGGAGAAATTACCATAGACCACCTCATTCTCAAGGAAAAGAAAGAATGTGCAGTGTTGGCTGCTAAATATGTCACTTCCTTCCACAACAAAAGAGACAACCAGCAGGACATAGACATATAGAGAGATAGACATTTAGAAATATAATTGTACTTACCATATTCTACTTATCGCCACCATCTCCTTTTTTGTTTTTATGTTGTTATTTACAGACTAATGGCTGTCTTGTATTATCCCTACTACTAACATCTCTACATTTTATTTCATTATCAGTAGATTTTCTTTTGTTATCTATAGAATAATGGATATCATGTATTGTCCCCACTAACATCTCTTTATTCTATTATCAGCTGATTAACACTTGCATTGTTTTTGTTTGTCTTGTATTGTTATAGTCATATTAAAATTGTACCAATACTAACTTGATTACTTATATATATATATACACTCACCAGCCACTTTATTAGGTACACCTGTGCAATCTAATACAATCCAATACAAGAGCTCTGACATAAATTGTACATTTATGAAGCTTATACATTTTCAGTTTTTTGTTGACATTGTCAGAAAGGTGATAATTCTACTTCATGTTTATTATTGAGGTCGTAGTGGGTGGCTAATATTGTTATTCACATCATTTTAGTTAATTTCATTGTCTTTCATAATCGTATTTGTTCTTTGGCAGCACCTTTTTATAGACTCTGACCCTTGTCTGGGTCCTAGTGCTAGACCTCCTGTTACCTTCCCTTCCATATAAAGATGTCAAACCCACCACACGATTGATTTATGGTGTGTGTGTATCTTTTTTTTATTGGGAAAACAATAAGCAATCAGCCAGCTCAGAGATCTCAGCTCAGCCAATCAGAGGAGGCGATGATGCTCCGCGGTGGAGACGGGGGGGGAGAGGGCGGGGCCTGGTTACCTAGCAACCACTCAAACACTGTCTTGATAGGATGGCAATGCGGAAGGTTTGGATTTTTCGCTATTCTTCACCCCTAGTTTACTAATTTGTTAATTAGTTCAGTAATTATGTGCTTATTTGAAACACTGTGGCAGATATATCGTCAGGTTTTCTTCCTGTATGTACATTTAGACTTTCTTGATAGCTTAAAAGCTTGTGTCGTTGGTGAGACGAAGTTAAGTCTCCCCGTTGTTTGTTTTGCACCTGCTGGCTTAATTAGAAAGCAAACACCTGCGTGAACTGAGCTCCACACGGTCCAATTCACAGTAAATAACCAATATATAATTTTATTTATGTGTAAAATGAGGTTAGACCTCCCATCTTTTAGGGAAACCAGAAACTAGCTATTTGACACACTCATTGCTGCATTAGTGAATAATCCTTAGTAATTGAGCATCTTCCATTTGGCTATGCAGTTATATATTCCTGCATTATTTGGTCCAGACAGTGTGGTTCAGGATGCATTTAGCAAGTTATACTGCTTAAAGGAATAACTTATTTTACAGAGCTTGACGACTAAAGGTAACAACAAGTTGGTGATCACCTCAGTTGCCTTTCAAGACCACATCACACAGAGCCTGCTGCATCCCAATTTCTCACTCTCTGACCCTTTGCTGACATGCAAAAGAAAAGCACCCAGAAATCTGCAAGCAAGACAAAGAGTGGAGGGAAAGAGTCTGCAAAGACCAGATGGGCAAGAAGACAGAGAATATGTGCTTGATCCTGCTCCACCTCCTCTAACATTAGGTAAACCACTCTGAGAAAATTGGAAATGTCTGATGCTTTCTTTATGTGGTTCATACATGGATATCTCATGTATATTTCTATTATTCCTTCCAGCACAGAAGATGGGTTTGGTGGCGTCTCCAGCAGGGAGACTGACAGAGGATGAATGGACTCAGGTGAAGGCGAGGTCTGTTCAGGAGGGGGAATCAGCGCAGCCCTGTGCAATATGCAGGGAGGAGTTTTGCCTGCAGCCTCAGGTATTCCCCAACACAGTAGCTACTGTTAATACCCTGTGAGAGACCTCTTTCTTTTTTTTTTCTTACATGTTTTCAATGTTCTGTGTCTGTCCTCGGGGAAACCTGTGTTTCTGTGTACACACATGGACACACACACACACACACACACACACACACACAAACCCTCCACCCCTCCCCCTGCAGTTCCTGTATGTTTTAATCTGTGTAGACAACTGTACAAATTTACCCATACTGCCTTGGAACTCAACTGTGACGTGATGATGTAGCAATCAGTGTGTTACTGTGAGGGTCATTCAGTCTTTTACACCTTTCCGATCCCCTTTTAAGATGCCAATCTCCTCAAGAATGCGGGACTAGAATAGGCCGCCTCACAAAGCACAGTTGCCATAGATGCACGTGTAAATATTAGTTTGACTCAGGGAGAAAAAAAAAAGTTAATTAGAGCCTACTAACAAGGGAAAATGACAAGAGGGAATCTGTCGATTTGGCATTTTCTTGCAAGCCTTCATATTGTAACAATGCATCTGTGTGCTACAGTCTTGTGCTGCATTCAAGAATTAATATGACAACTAAAAATGCCTACAACAGCAGTTGTATGTGGACTGAAATATGTGTTGCTCATATTATTTTAGCACTAATAATAAATTGTCTGTAATAGTTAAGAATTTAAGAAGAAATGTCTATGCTTTCTATTAAATTTTTATTCCATTTCTATATTATGTGTCTGACCATTAACTGTAGCTTGTAGTGAGAAGTGAAATTTCTCTCTGGTCTAATGGCTTGTCGAGCTCCTGGAAATTGTACACTGCAGGGGGCCCTTTCACTGGTGATGGAGTGTGTTGGCCAGGCCAAAAACAATGGGAAATCAATATGCCTCCCCCCTGCCCTCTAGAGATCTGAGTAAACTGGTTTGTGTGCCAAGCCCCATAGCTGTGGCTGTCTCCTTTCAGACGATAAAAGAGTCCCTCTCACAGGTAGAGGAGCCTATAGTCCAGGTTCCAGCCGGCCCACCGGGGGTCATGCTGATTCCCTCTATCCTCTTGGCAAATAACACTTTAAGGCAGATACACACTTTCACATACGTGCATGAATACACACAGATTTAGCATGGTTTAAAACACACCACATGTGCACAGATGGTATACGAGAGCCTTCCAAAGGTCTTAAAAATCCTGCAGCATCCTCAAAAGACAAGGCAACCCATATGCTCAGTTAACCTATGAAATATAAACTCAAATATTGGTGTATTTTTGTTTCATTGCATGTGTGATACTGTTTAAATGTCATATAAATTAAGTAACTCATGTCCCTTTTTAGGTGTTGCTGTCTTGCTCTCATGTGTTTCACAGAGCATGTCTGCAAGCCTTTGAAAGGTTTTCTGGGAGGAAGTGCTGCCCAATATGCAGGAGGGAACAGTATGAAACACGGGTGATCTACGACGCAGCGCGCCTTTTCAGACACCGGTGTGCCACCAGGTAAATGCACTAAGGCAGAGGCACAAAAAATTACATCACAAATTAGTTTGAATGTGTTTCAATAAATGTATAGAACAGATATTCCCATTCACATAGAGCAAACTAAGAATTGTACATCACACAAGTGACAAGTAATTTTCACAACAGCAACATCCTCCAACTAGTGCTGAAGGAAAACTCATCTTTAAGTACTAAAATATGCTTTATGTATGAAATATTCAGTGAGTCAAGAAATATTTCAGTCGATAGAAGACTTAATAATTGCATGAAAAAAGATCCACACTGAAACAGATGTAGTAATTGTACTGCAGAAAAATTTCATTTACATTTCCTTACAAGTAAACTTAATGTGCATTACATTTAAAACATCGAGACGTGATCAAATTGCACATATTATAGTGTATGCACATATAGTTTTTCAATTATATAATACATGCTGTTTTTATACGAGTCACTTATATGTCTTTATGAGTTGGGGCCACACTTGTTCGACTTGGTTTAGGTTTTACATGTGATAAAATAAAATCATCTCATGTGTAGTAAAATTAAATTAGTTCTACGATGAAGCCAATGGAGTCACATCAACATAACAATTAGTAAACGCAGTATGTTTATCAAATCTCTGCAGAGCTTGAATTTGACTACATTCATCTAACTGTTTTGCATCCCACTAGATTATCTGATTGATGTTTCTTTGTTCTTTGTGACTATGTTTTGTTTGTGTGTAGAATTCAAGCTTGCTGGCGAGGCTATGTTACTAGAAAGTGGTACAGAAATATGAGGAAAACCATCTGCCCAAAAGACAAACGGCTGCGACAAAAATTCTTCGAAGCAAAGGTGAGTTTGGACTTCAACTCTGCAGTGAAGCATCCCTTTCATTTCATAACATAAAGTCATAAAGTCTCCTTTTCTATCTACATGACATTCTTTGAGTGTTTAGTTGGTCAAATAAAGGCTGTGACAAGCATCACATCTGAGGGTTGAGACAAGGGTTTTAGGGACTCTCTGACCCCGATGCTAACCTATACACACACACCTTCACCTGCTGTCACCCTCTCAAGCTCCTTTGATGCCTTGTGAATCATAGACTGTTTGTCCACTAATGTGGAGAGAGTTTTGTGTTTTAGTCAAACAGTCTGGACATTCCAGGGTCAACACACAATGTCTCCCGTGCATGTTTGGGTCTGGTATTCCTTCATCAATCAATGTATGTGTGTGTGTGTGTGTGTGTAGTCCTGTAACTGGGGCAGATGGGAGAGGGTGAAGAGGTTCAGTGTTTGGATACCTGATGCAGGTAGTCATTTCAGGGCTTTGTTCTCTTGTCCTATTTTGAAGCTATAAATCATGCAACGACTGGACTTGATGGAGGGAATATTGGAGTTGGTCTCCAGTGCAGCCAGTGGATGGGGTGGCTTGACTCTGAGGCTTGTGTTGCCTTCATGGTGGCTCTCAGGAAAAGGGAACATTGCCACCTAGTGAACCTCCCCCAACTGAGGCTTTGGATGACCAAAGAGGACACCGGTCGCCATTTCTCTCGGCCAAACATCTTTTTTTTGTTACACAGTTTTTCATATAAAAGATTCAGTTTTGCAGTAATTTCTCATACAGATTCATTCAGTGACTCTGTTTTGAAACAGTCATAGCTCCAACACATGTATGTCCAGTGTCTTTAAAAGACTGGGCTGTGTTTATTTCTCTGTGGAGTGTTGTAATCATGCAGAGTGCTCTCGCGCTTCAAAGAGGCTGATTAAGCAAAAGTGACAAATGCGTGAGGGCCACACTTCTAATGTGTTGTAAGGGTCGGAGTGTCCTACCCATCCCCCTGTCAGTCTCCATCATCTCGCCTATAAACCATGCCTTAACATGTCACGTAAACAAAGACACAGCATTTACTGAGCCAATTAACTCTGTTCTAACACATTAGGCCATGTCCGGGTCCACATGCTGAGGAAGGAGTCATAGACACTGTCAGCCACTTTACATTCAAGTTGTGTGATTCAGCGGTCGTGGGTGGTCATGAGATTGTCTCATATCTTTTGTCACACTGAGGATGATCTTCAAGAGCTGCAAGCTGCGCAACACAGCGCTGACAGGTCTGATTGACTTGATTTTCAAGGGGGAAGACTTATTTGCTTAGCTGACTGTAATGCAAACAGGCGTGTCAGTGCTGGACTGGAACCTGGAGGAGAAGCCTATTCTTTCCGTTTTCCTCGTGATAGCAGAAGGCAATAAAGCATCTTTGTACCATGAAGCCACAGGTGTTCCTGCCAAAAAAAAAAACAAACAAAAAAAAACAACTCCCACATATCAGGTCAGTTTCAGAAATCTTATCAGCTGATGCCGATGCCCAGCTTTCAATTTTTACTTGCTTTGGAGGTCCGACCCTGAGTCAACACATTAAGGGGGACACTACCGACAACTAGATGGATTGCCGTGAGATAACGCCTCTGCACTGCACCCCCACCCCCTCCCCCCCACCTCCCCCTTGTGTCCTCTCCCATCCGCATCTACCGTGGAGCAAGGCAAAGTTCACCAGAGGCTGTACTGTTTGCCTTGACTGTTGAAAAGTCAGCCAGGCTAATAAAACCCTCCATCCGAATGGTTAACAGTTGTTTAATTAGTGATAAAAGCATAGCTGTAAAGCAATTCTGATGCCAGGCTCAGGGATGGAGTTTGTATTTTTGTGCATGTGTGTATGTGTGTCAGAGACAGAGTAGACAAGCGTATATGTGCAAACAGGTGCTAAGGGTAATTACATGACTTTTCCCAGATGTTGTGTAACATGTTCATGTAGAGCTGCAACTATTAGTTAATCGATGTAAAATTATTTGCAAGTCTTTTGATGATCAATTTATCTTTCAAGTCATTTTCAAGCAAAAATATTAAAATATTCCTTCGCTCCAGCCTCTCAATTATGAAGATTATATTGCTTTTTGTCTCATGTGATAATAAATTGAATATCTTATGGTTGTGAACTGTTATTCAGAGAAAAGAAGCAATTTGAGGAGGTTGCTTTGAGCTTTAGGAAACTCTGCTGGGAATTTTTCACTATTTTTTTCACATTTTATAGACCAGAGGATCATGAAAATAATAGGCACATTAAAGCGATAGTTCCAGCTCTACAGCAATATATAGTTTTCTGTAAACACATAATGTTATGGAACTAGTGAAAAAAATCCTATTACAAGGTCCATTTACCCAGTTTGTCTTTCTTGAGCTTTCAGCCATATCTCATGGCCTTCGATCAGTGGATGGAGTTTGCTCAGTTGTCATGGAGATGGTATAGTTGCTATCACTTAGTTGCAAAAATGTCATCACTCGTGTTACATACTGTAATAGAAATCTATGTGAACTATTAAGTTGCATGTGCCTTTAAAACTTACTATACATACATGTGTATATATATGTGTGTGTGTATATGTATATATATATATATATATATATATATATATATATATATATATAGCATATTCATTGACTATTGAATATGTTTTTGATATAAACATTTATATCCATATGTGGGCGTTAATTGTTGCTTAGCAACAGCTGCTGTAAATGGGAGACAACAGACACTGGAAAGAAGTCCTTAAAAATGGTTTGATAACGGAAAAAGTGACTTGGCACTTAAACTAATGGATAGTCTTTATTTAATATTTGCATCCTAGAAAGATAAGAATATCTAAGAAATGTAAGTAAATTAGAACCACGTGAGAAACGGCCGAAGTCTAGGAGCCTATCTGCTGGCTGAAGTGGTCTAGAAATACATATATACGTTAAATCCAGATATGTTGTGTTTTAGACACATTTAAACTAATCAGAAGTTATTTTACTGGATAGAAATGTAAAGTAATCCCATAAAACTTCATATGAAATGATTAGTAATTCTTTAGTTTTTCTGCATCCAATCACTGTGTACAAGACAGAGGCGAGAACATGTGAGTGTGTATGAAAAGTGTCAGATGTGTGTGTGTTTCCACGTTTCCCAGCACTGTCTTCCCCTTTTTTTACTGGTTTCCATTAATTCTCCATGTTAGTGGGAGACGTGACTGTATTGATCTGGCTGTTTAACAACTGCACCCTGTCAGCGTGCCTCAGCCATTACAATACACATACACAATTAGCCTTCGCCGAAAACACGACTCTATTGTGTATCTGAATGAAACATGCCTCTTTTGTGCCACTAAAATGGTTTTTCTAATTAGTTGCAGGAGTTGAATGACAGCTTTGTCCGATACTGTCACACCGACACGGAGGCTTTTCTGAGTGATATCGACCGCTCCCTGTCATCAAGCAGGCGAGTGTTCCAGCAGCTGGAGAGAAAGCATGTCCCCGAACCTCAGGAGAACGACTGGGACCGAATACAGAGCCAGGTCAGGAACAAGACACTCCACTGAACCAGAAGCCACTCGTATCATTAAACAAGGCCGCGTAAAAATATCTAATCCTAGTCTAATTCTTCTCCCAGCCTTGCCTTTTCCCTTGACATGTTAATGCTTGCATGGGGACGCCAGCATCACAGCTGCTATATAGAGAGTACACATCTCTCCAGAGGTGATCATTCACTTTACCAAATGAATGGCAGCGGGTAGGCCAATAATCCTCTGTGTTTACAAAAAACACGAGCCAGTCTGATAATGCACGGCAGGCTTTTCATCGCCTGGACGGCTGCGAAGGAACTGAAAAGACATTAAGATTTGCTGTTCCATAAGGCTCCATTGTTGGCTGTCATTGCAGCCAGTACCATTTTCCATAAAGGGGGGTGGGGTGTGTGCAGAGAAGATGTCTTTTTTTTTTTTTTTTTCTTCTTCTTCTTCTTTATCTGGTGTGAAAAGGTTTTGCACAAGGCAGGAGTGGCTCAGCCTTGACATGGAGTATCAAACAGTGAATGCGCTTTCAACACATACCTTGCACCTTTTTCACGGGTGCAAACTCTATAAAGCATAGTGCAGCTCGTTATGAAACGTTTAACGGTCGAGCGTGTTGGGCCCTAAATACAGGTGGCTGTATCTGGTTAATCATCACGCGTGTGTTGCTTTGTTTTTATAAGGATCACTGATAAATATGTTCCTCGTGTTGGATCAAAACTGCCAGGTAGTTGCCAACAGATCTGGTTGTTATAGCTCTTTATAATAAAATGGCAGGGGCAGGGAATTTTTAAATATAATATTTTAAAGTTTATTTGAAGCTAATATGAAGCTTCAGCTGCCCAAATTAGTCAAATCAAGTCAATATCTTTCAAAGTTAGTCCTTATAGTGCCAAATTCCCTGTTTTGTTATGATCCCTCCACTCCAAAAGACTGTAACTGTGGAAGATATCCACTTTATTTGACTAACTCAGACAGTTAAAGCCTCATATTAAACTTTTAAATACATTTTTGCTCAAATGGAGGATTATGGAGTTTGTCCCCCATCACTTACATTGTAAGTGTAAGAGGGGATCTTCTAATGATCAGTATGAACAGAAGGAATGATTACAGCAAGCAAAAGCTGTTTCAGGGTTCATTTAGGCACCTGACTATTGTTTAAAACCCTCTAATCAACAAGGCAGTTAAATTTATATAAAATTCACAAGTCTGATTATGCATGTTCCTAAATAGTCCTCTGTAACAGGAAGTATACTGATTCTAAGCCATAAGGACTAATATTGTTTGTCTCCATTTCTGACAGGTTATCCACAGAGGTGTGTGGGACTGCCCCATCTGCCTGACCGCACTTTACAGTCCTAGCCTCAGAATAGAAGCTGGTGGATCCAACCAACAACAATGTAGACGCACTGTGCTTCTGTCCTGTTCTCACCTCTTCCACCAGCACTGTTTAGAGGCGTTCGAGGCCTTTACTGCAGACAGCAGACCAACCTGCCCCCTGTGCAGATCAGTCTACCACAAAAAACTCATCTAAACCAGGTAGAGATGGCATATTGGATCATCCCACATAGTAATATTTGTAGGCTAGGGTACACTTCATTGTATGCAAAGAAAGTTCTACGTCTAACAAAGACAAGATTAAAGGAAAAAAATGTTGAGCATTTTGGGAAATACAGTCATTCACTTTCTTACTGGGAGTTAGATGAGAAGATCAATACCACTCTAATGGCTGCGCGTTAAGTACGCAGCTAGTGCTAGGAGGTGATTAGCTTAGCTTAGCATAAAGACCGGAAGTGAGGGAAAACTGCTATCCTGGCTCTGTCCAAAGTCAAAAAAATTCCCATCAGCTCCTCTAAAGCTCACTAAACACTTTGTATCTCATTAGTTTGTACTTTCTTTAGTCTTGATGTCACGGTGAGGTTGCCAGGAAACCAGCACAGACTCAGAAGTCACTGCGTCCAGCAGTTTGCCAATGAATAGTTATAGCATGTTAACTCCCCATAAAACCAAAACTGACATTTTTACATTACTATTTGTGTGTGGAATAAAAAAGCAAGATATAATGTGTTCATTACTGAGTTTTAAAGGTGCTATTTGGTGTATTTTTTAACTTTGGACAGAGCCAGGCTAGCTATTTCCAGCCTTTACACCAGACTAAACACATCGAGTTGTGCTTCTAGCTCCATATTTGGTGCACAGACATGAGTAATATCAACCGTCTCATCTAATTCCCCACAACAAAGTGAACATTTTCCAAAATTATTAATTTGTCAACCTGCATTGACGTCCAAGATGACAGCGATAAATGAAAAGATGTTCACAAAGCTTTTTTTTTTCTACTTTTATTTGCAAACACACAAAACATAAAAAAAAACATCAAAAATAACGAAACATACATAGAGCAAACTGAGAAATTGTAAAAAAATACATTCACAGAACATGTACGAAAAAATTACATGCAGACTGAATGACATACAGACAAAAAAAAAAAGCTGCTTCACCTACAGTACAGGCCAACTCTCAACTTTTGAAACCCCCCACACAACACAGAGATGTACTGTAAAGGCAACCAGAAAAGCTTCCTTGAATAGAAAATGGCCGTGACAGTTCCCACCTCAGCAGCTACTGCAAGGAGTATGATTGTGATATATTTATTAGGGGTGTGATAACCTGAGACCTCCCCCCAAGGTATCGCAGAGCCCAGAGTCCAGTGTTGTCGCAGTTTGCAGCTGAGTGGATGTAAGCATAACACTCCACATAGAGCCATTTTAGTTTACTTCCAGATCCAGTAACACAATTCTTTTCACAACTCATCCAAGTTCTCTTTTGTCACTTGGCTGTATCATTTCACTTTGGGGCCATCTTGATTTTTCACAGTATTCAATGATCAGCATGGTCGGAACATGAATAACATAGTTGAAGAGACGCAGTAAACCACATGAGATGACACAAATCTACTAGACAATCTACCAAATGTTTCTGCTCGTAAAGACTTTGGGTAAACCAGCAATCCTTCAATATCACAATATCAATCAACATTTCTGAAAAATCCATCCGCTTTGGTTTTCATATCGTAAGAGCTGTTATATGTAAATTACTCTTTACAAAACACTGTCAAGTCTGATTTACCCGTTTGAGAAGATGAATTGATTGAAAGTTGCAAATTAGTTTTTAAATCCAGTCTTTGTAATATAGCACCAACCAATGGTTGACAGCTTTGATGCACCACAGTCCCTATTCTAAAAAAACAAATGTTTCAAATGCATAAATAAATTAAAAATTTCCCTACTTCATTTTCTTTTGTCATCATGTCACATTAATCACCATGAAAGCACATGAAATCTACAGTATGACGCCATAAAAATAACATCATTAGGTCACTCAACTCTCTAGCAAGCGCTCAAGTTTTATGGGTAATGAATGAATCTCAAAATGGAGTCTCTCACCAGATGAGACTGACAACATTCATTGCAAAAAGAGATGTGTTTGTTATATCCAGCTGGCTTTAGACTAGAAGCTCAGTGTGTGAAGGGGATCACAGTGGAACTGTCTAGAGACAAACAATGCACATGTACATAAACGACACAGAACAAGAAACAACCTTAACATTAAGCCTGCGAGATGCTCGTTGTGTAAGGCATTTAAGGTGTTCTGGAGACAAAGAACATCACAGTTCAAAAGATTATGCAGCAATACAACAACATATGAGTGGGGCCTGAGTCACCAAGTCTTTCTATCGGCTGCAAAGTTGCACAATGTTCACTTCTGCATTCTGTATATGAAGACTTTTACAGGTTTGCATTAGATTGAGGTGTTATAAAAAAATATGTACAACAAAATACAGATTGCTTAGTGAGTCAGACCCTCAGCGGGCTCAGTGAAAGCCCAATATTTACATCCAAATAATGCAAAAAAAGGTATGAAACAAATATATGTACACGTAAATACAATATTTACAAAGAAAATTGACAAAATCTTCTGTGCCCTGTGAATTTAAAATATTTTTTGGGAGGGGGGGTGTGAACACAATATGATAACATTTTCTTACCTTGTGCATAATAAAATTTCAGTAAAGACACCCACAGGATCAGCTCCAAATGCATTTCACTCATTGGAAATGAAATGGATATAACTTCCATTTACTTTAGTATCCCATTTGTAGAGTAGCTCAAGTCTAATCTAGAGCACCTAAAAAAAGTTCTTACCCTACTTCATATAAACTAATGACATCATCAATAAAGTTAAAGCGCACTTGAGTAAAGCCAAATAAAAAGACAATGACATGACGGCAGGAGTGCTATAATCTGAGGCCTATCAGTAAGAATGCCAATGCATAAATGTGAATCGTATTGATGCTGTGCAGTTTATATGTACTTGGTGTGAATAAATGATGTCTTTCATGCTTCACAAAACACATATTGTTATTTTCACAGCTTAAAATCAAAATTGACACCTTTTATTATGCCTGAATCAGTCCACCTAACAATCAAAGACCAACGATTATAGACCATAAACTGCGAGTGCTCCACGTATCACTGACACCAATTACTGCAGACATACAATCATATGAATCGTACCTATGAATCGTAGGGCGTCTATTAACTATACTAAGTACTGAGGATAAGCAGGAGTAAAACCATTGCCTTTTAGTGGGATGTAAGACTTAAAAAAATGGGAAAAAGCCACTACAGAATTGTTTCACCTGCTTATACCCTCTTGCTTTTGTATAGTGCAGCAGTGAGGAGGTTGTACAAGAGTAACAGGAAGCGATTCTAGGGGAAGAGTGCCCCTGAAGCAAGAGATGGGTTAGTTTAAAGTCACAGTCACTGTTGAGGTCAACATCAAGGTCACTGCAGTGATGCCAGTCTATTTCACTCCTCAGTCTCATCCCTGGCTCTGTCCCAGCTTCCATCCGAGACGCAGAGGATGGAATGTCACGAAGCTAAATTGCTCTCAGCCTCCATTTGCAGCATCCGTCAGACACTGCCTGGGTTTATTAAGTTCCTTCCAATCCCTTTCACCTTTCAGCAGTCAGGCAGTACTGTCGAAATCTCCCTTTGGCTGTGCTAAGGTGTGTGTGTGTGTGTGTGTGTGTGTGTGTTGTGTGTGTTGTGTGTTGATCTATCGTCCCTTTCACAGAGTTTTCTGATGCCCGTTGGCCGAGAGCTTCCCAGATTCAGGGTCCGTGGGGCTGTTTGACAGTTGCAATTTATCCAGACCTGGGCAGGGGGAGATAAGGGAGAGAAATCTCATTAAAAAGCCTCAGACTTTCACTTAGACAGAGGTATTGATGTGCTTTTTTCCCCTCAGTGCCTCTGTCTGACATTTTCTAACCCTATCCCACCCTGTGTATCAAACATCCAGGGCCTGTCACCACAAGCCTTTGAGACTAGCCCCATCCTCTGTCACATGTCAGTCCCATAGCACATTGGATCTTGCTGCAATTTCTTCCATTTTGTCACTTCACTCCAGGTTGTGCTGTCTGAGAGAAATAAACACTATCTACCTCCAAAGCCACAGAGCAGGTTGGAGCTGTCAGTGTTTCAGACCAAATATTTGTGGATACAAAATTAGGATGGAATTGGGTAGTCAAAGTGTAATTATGAAATATATTCCATTATATTATACAGAAGACCCAGCTGTCAAAGGCAGTATTATTTGTCAGACCCTGCAGGACACTGAGTAAAAGGAAATGAAAGACAATGTGCTATGTTGTAGCATACTAAAGCTGATGGTTATAAACCCTCTGCACACATGAATAATAGACAGATAAATAGATAAATTTACCTAAGGCCTTTAGGAGCTCTTCCCGAATTGCTGAGGTGAATTTTCTGACAAGACAGAGTGTTGTCACAACTGCAAACAGCAGGTTGTATGAAAGGACAATGTAGAAGTTTCCCAGCCAATTGAATCTCCCGAAATCTCCCAAGAGATCAAACCTGGTGATACCTGTGAAGAGCAGAGAGACAAGTCAAATAACTCTGTTGGAAAGAAAGTTGACACTCATTGGAAAAAATGTAATTGTTGAAACAGGACTATGACAAACAACCCAATTCCTAGCTCAATTTGACCTTTGTTGAGTCCTAATGAAAAGGTGTGACAAAGTGTGTAAAAAGCAAATATATTTTCCGTCATAGTCAAAAAACAAAACAAATTATGTTCATTTTGCCTAGGTCGCCTTTAACTAGGTAAGTATTGTGTCCGACAGACAAGTTTGCATGTAAACCACCACTTCAAAAGTAAGTCTTAACAGAGTGACCTTAATGTAACTATTCTGTCTGTGGTTTCATTTAGCCAAAATACTGTAAAGTGGTAAAAAAGCCACTCCCAAGTCATGGAACCAGAGTCATCTGGGCCCACCAACTGAGTTAACCACTGAGCTAACCACATATCTGATTCAAACAATAAACAATACAAGTTTCCACAAAGCTGAGAGTTTTCACAATTTCTCACAGCTTTTGACCCCAATAATAAAGTAATTAATCTATTATCTAAAGCAGGTCCAGCTGCCAGATGCACCATGACCTGGATAACTGAGAATCTTCAGATGTTTTAGCCTTTACCTATAAATATCCCTGACAATGCTATCATGTCAAATTTCATTTAATTGAGACAGAGAAACATATCCAGTCAGGCGTCCACAAACAGCCACTGATCCATTGTACTGCATAGTTTCTGCTTATTTTCATTCCTTGGCGGAGTCGTACAGTAAGGACGGTTCGCTGTGGAATAGGAAAGGATGAGTGACTAAGTATAGCAGCAAAGGTGGTGTGCAGGTGGACTCCGTCTCTCTCCCAGGACCTTCAGACGGAGATAAAGGAGTAGTTTCTCTTGCAGGCTTCTCTTAGCTCCACACTGCTAGATGCGGCTAGACCAATTTCAAACCATCTGTCACAGCTTATCGCATACTGCCTGGAAAACCATCAACACCCCATTGTTTTCCTGCTTATCCATTTTGGCCCTCCACTCCACATGTTCCTACACTCTAGGATGGGCTAGCTGTGCCATCCAATAACAAAGTAATGCAAGGAGATAATTAAGCCTTCAATAACCCGATGTGTACAATTGTATTTAATGTCAATGGTGTTTATGTCTTTTTGAGACATTAATTTTGCCTGCAACATTGACCGAGGAAATTACTGCATCAATATCTTAAGGCTAAGTCATTTATATGCAAAAATCATATTCAGATGTGTCAGACTGAGTAAGCCCGAGTCTCCAGACATTCTTCTACTCCTGTAACATCTTCACAACCTTTGTCGTCAATTAGATCGGGCAATCGATTCAGTGTCCAGAGAGATGTATTTACAGCCGCAGTAAGCAGTTTGCAGGCATCAAGGACCTTTAACAAAATTGCTTGTGAAGAGACAGGGAGAGAGATGATGGAGACCCCAGTCGATACAGTTTGCCACTGTGGTCAGGCTAAATTCATTTCTAATGCCAAAGGTTTTGATCTTGGTTTGGTAATTTGAGAAAATCTAATTGGAGCTAAAAAGATGCTTGGCATTTGAAATGTCATGGGTAAAGTAGCAGATTTGGAAACAGCATGTGGCAGGCCATGCAACCAAGAGGCATATGTCTTGGTTTATCAGGGTTTGAGAGTTTTTTTCCCCCCTCTGTATGTGAGACAAACAAAGATGGTGTCGTGCCTGCTTAAGGGCCATTAACAGTTGGAAAAATCTCAACAGGAAAGCATGTGTTCCTGACCTAAAAACAAGGTTTAATTAAAGCTGCAAGCAGGGATGAACAGGCCCTTGCACCTCATGTGTGTCAGAGGGAGCAGCAGCCGTGGTATCACTACTAGAGGTTGGTTGACACAGCTCTGAATTTTCAGGATTATTGGACACTGTGTAAATGGGTAAAATATTATTTCCTGTGTGCAGTGGCGCTGGAGATGACATATTGGAAATTACGTATACATTTGATGAACTATGTGTCATTCAGGCTTCTCATCATTGTTCAAGGTATCGACTATTCCTTTACAATTTAGTGTCACATTAGTCTGAAGGTTATACCAACCAAATTTCAAATGAATCTAGGAAGAGATTGAAAAAGTTCAATTCAAAATGGCCGACTTCCGGTTGGGTGGAGCTAATGACAGCCAATGGAAAATAAGTCCGAAATGATGAGCGCAATTTGTGTATCAAATGGATGTATAAAGAGAATGAAATCTGAGAACATTCAGCAGCTACACTGCGGCGATTGGATGGTTTTACAGTACCACATCCAACCATCAGTGACTAGGAGGACTACATGCGAAAATGGCCTGATATCACCTATGAGGACATCTTTAATTACTATTAAATTATATTTTGTATTATTATTACCTTTTACATTAGTATTATCATTACATATGAGGCAGCATTAATCTTCACAGGACCCAGAAGAGGCACTTCTGGTGTTAGCTAGCTAGCTAATGGTAAATGAATAAACAATAATAAAGCAGATACACTTGTTCCCCGCGGTCATAACTCATAACTCATGAACTATGAAGTGTATCAAAACAATATTTGCACATTGTGTTCCTTGGAATGATGCCAATTTGACTGATATAGACCACGCCCATTTGCGCCTCGAATATTTTTCCACCATTTTGGATTTTTTGGTAAACATATTTTTGCCTCTGTTAGCACATATTTCATCTAATCTTCACCAAACTTGATACATACCATATTTAGATGACCCCCAATAAAACTCATGAGTTCATTTTTGGGTATCACTTACGATTTGTCTGTAATTAATTACCAAAATTTTGAAGGCACGGTCTGAGGGCACTTAATGGGCCATAAGTCTTCAATGCTAAATTCGACTGCAATCAAATTTGGGAATGTTGTACATACAGCCAGGCTGCACAAATGTGTAACATTTGATACACTTCTACCCGCAGGGGGCGCTACTGTAATATTAGCCAATAGCCCCACCTTATGGCTATTGGTGAAACACCACCATACTACTTATTAAGTGCCATATCTCTTAAATGTAATATTCCAGGGTAACAAAATTCAGCAAAGTTGTACCGATGGGGGTGCTGAACAAGTGTGTAGTTTCATCCATGCTTTGCAATTTGTTTCAGCTGTCAGCCTTCACACACATTTTCTACAGGAAATGCATTTTCTAGTTCACATTTAAATGACTGACAACGAGGCAGCAACACGAACACGCCAGTTTTTACTATTTAGTTTACTAACGACTGATTGGAAAAAGTATTTTACATAATCATTTTTGTGACATTAATGGCGTCATGTTGTGAAATAACTTTATTAAGGTAAAAGTCCTGCATTCAAAACGTCTGTAACATTTAACATTTTTATCGGTTAAATGTAGACAAATATCAGATTAAGTCTTCAAATGTTTCCTACTGTCAGAGGAAAGCCTCAGTTAACATCTGAGGCCGAACTTACTGGTACACATCTACTCCTTCTAAAAGATCATTTATGATTTCATATGACACATAAACAGACACTAACCCATTCGGCGAACATTTAACATAATTCAGTATTAATTTTAGCTGCATGTAAAGTGAATGAATGTGATGTTTCCCAGATGATGCTTGTCTGCCTTAATGATGCAGTTTACACATTCTTATAACTGCTGATTTATTAAATTGGAGTTCTGCTGAGTGAAACATGACGCTGAATTTAGCAGAAAACCTCAGTAATATATAAAAAGTCTGTTTTGTCAGATAATAAACATTATCAGTGTCTGATAACCATAAATGACGCACTTCCATTATTTATGGTTAGGTGTTCCGATTAGGCTACCTTAATATCTTAGTGTATTTAGACATGTTTGTTAAACAATAATTATGTTTTATAGTGTGACAATGCTGTGGTTAAGGTCTGTTATATTTAACCACTTTGTTTTGGCAAGTAAAGGGTGATAAAGCTGACAACGCTAAACAAAGTAATCACACTTCTGCTCTAAAACGGAAGTAAGATTACAAAAAGACTCAATGCAGAAGCGCGTTAGTTCAGGCAAAGAATAAGGTGAATATCCTTGCAATGCTCAGGGGTTCTAATGTGTGTGCCAAGTTTCGCAAGATTTCAAGTAAACCAAAAGCTAAAAGTAATAAGGGGGCGCTATAGAGCTGACATGCCACGCCCAAGCCCAACTATGATATCAAATCAAAATATTTACTAGTTCAAACATGGGTGCAAAGTTTTGTGAGTTTTTGTGCATCCTAAAGGCCTCAATGTCTTCATAATATGAAAATTGACACACAAAATCCAAAATGGCTGACTTCCTGTTGGGCGAAAAAAAAAAATTTAAAAATTCAAAAAAATGTATCATGTCCAGAATGATGACTGCAATGTCATGAACATCAAAGCAACTTTATCCCAACATGGCCTGCATTTGGAGTCGCTATGGAGCCCACTGGCCACGCCCAAGCCCAATCACTACTGAACTTTGCAATTTTCACCAGTTCTGATGCCAATTTTCATGCGTTTTCGAGCATCTCAAGCCCCTAAAAAATACAATGGCATAGGAGAATAATAACAATAATCTCTACAAAAACAATAGGTTCCTCGCACTTTTGTACTCGTGCCCTAACAACACTGAATGGAAAAGTGGTCTCAGACTTTGGACCCTACTGTATATATGACTGAAAATAAGAAAAAGCATAATAGGTCCCCTTTGAGTTTACAGTTACATTCAGACTAATTTGACACAGTTTCTGTTTAAACACCATTAGTTTATTCCACAAGTTTAAATCAAACTCCATGGTACCCAAAATGCATATTCTATGTAATAAAGCAGGAACAGCCGTTCCATTGGAAGTCCCCAAACAGTCATTGTGGAGTATGTATTTGGTGCATGTTTGACATCATCAAAACCGACAGGATTTAGCAGATTTTTTGTGTTGCAGCACAGATCCCTTTTCTCTTGTACAGTGCATCCTTCCAACACTGACACACACAAAAACACCTCACATCAACACACAAAACCCTTTCTTGTCTCGTAACATCTCACTTCGTCACACTGAACTCTCCACGTCTTTTTTTTTTCTTTTGCTGGGAGGCCTTTTCTCTTTAACTCTGTCATGCATTTATTCCTTTTCATCTATTCAGCGTCACAAAGCAGAACCTGTTGATATTTTGTAAAGCTCCCAATGAGTCACTGTATGCTCGCTCAGTCCCATTCTCCCACTCTGTTGGTCTCTCTCTCTCTCTCTCTTACTCACACACACACACACACTCACACACAGAGTAGTGCTATTTGAACAGCTGTGCTCTGCATTCTGCATGTTTATTAGTGCCATTGTGATGGTGCTACTCCTGTCATTTTTACCCCTTCTCCCTGCACTCTTTTCTACCATCACTAAGGGAAACTATAGAAGAATTCAACTTGCTAACCTTAATGGTCTGGTGTTGGTGGCAGCAGTGAGAATTGTTATGGAGCAGGGGCATTTTATGCTTCCTAGTCGTTTGTGTTTAGGCCATTATGACCATTCTAAAAATCTAATCCAAAATCTAATTTAATCCTTACACACATGTTGGGTGTGAATTATGAAATTAGCATGCCCATAGTCTTATACCTCTAATACAGACAAACGCACGCATACAAAACTGTACTCACCTAGCGTTCTAGACATCACTGGCAGGGCTGAACTCAAAACCAAGATGGATACACAGCAACCAATGATCTACAAAGAGAAAAGATCGGTTAATAATCAAAGTTAAAATTTCCAATCAATCAAGTACTAGTGGTTAAGAGAAAAAACTATGAGAATTTGGAGGCAAAAAAGATTCAGCAGTGATGTGCCCATACATATACACAAAGCACTTGATGTTAAATTGGTTCCACATATTGTACAGTTGGTACCTCTGAAGTTGCTCATTACCAGGTTCTTTCTATTGTCCTTTCAAGTCCTTTCACTGGAGCGTCATGGCTAGTTAACAAGCCTCACCACTCCCAAACTCATTACCAAGTGAATAGGTGCCACTATGGGCCAAACAGAGCACACATCCTCCACCCCCCCTCCCCCCAAAAAAACCCACTCTCCCTCTGATGTACAAGAAAGGAGCTTGCACTTTGCCAGTGTTTGCGCAACCCACAAACAAATATTGGACAGATCAACTAAAGCTATTGAGGGGCCCTGAGGAAAACATTAGTGAGCAGTAGGAGTTTGGAGTAGAGAGGAAGGCGGGAGAGAGAAGGGGAAAAATGAGGAAATAGATGAAACACAGGGGGTCCCAAACACAACAGTACCTTTGGTGCATTCTCAGCACCCTTGCCCCCACTTCACCCCACCCCCTGTCCTTCCATTCCATCTTTACCGTTGTCATGGTTGTGTCATCCTTCCTGGGAGTGAGTCCCTCAAAGACACGCAGGCTGTAGAAGCCAACGACAGAAGACACCAACAAGTAGCTGTTCAGCAAATCAGTCAAGGACCAAAAACACTTCTCTGCTGGTAGCAAAGCAGCTTCATTGAGTCGTCTTTTTAAGTGTCCTGAGTCTGCACCTTTTCAGCTATGATAAAAGGTGATGAAACAGCAGAACATGTCTTCCGGAAGGTGTCTGGCTGAACTATGTCCTGGGTAAACAAAGCTGGCTTCACAATGTTGCTCTTGGCCATGGAGCATGCGACTCCGGCCATAAACAAAGGGGGGGTCACTGAAAGGATACAACATGAGGATGATCTCCAGAACTGCCTGAGCCACGCCAAATGTGGACAGAGAGGTGTTCCCAATGCCTCGGTCCTGGTGGATAGATACACAGACAGAAAACTGGGTTATTCAATGTCATCACACACCAATCTTATATAAACACATCACAAATAAAAAAAGAAAATGGGAAATGACTGCACTGCAGGCAGTTGCACACACATGCAATTACAGAAATCCTGCAAAGTAAGTCTGCGGTGCATGAAGAATTTCCCCACTTGAGAAAGACAGAATCAAATTGGCTAAGTAATGAATGGAACAAGATGAAAGAGACTCTCTTCAAATCACTGTCGATCATACAATATGTGAACAGGTGTTCAAACAAAAACGGCACATTGCTTACGGTAAGAAGAGTGTACAAGCTGAAAGCGCGCTAAAAACATAAAAACAACAAAACAAATACTTCAGCAAACACACTAGGCGTACACCCCCCCTTCTCCCCCAACCGTTAGTCCTCAGGGGTTTGAGGGGGCGGGGGCGGGCAGGAAAAAGACATACATCTACATAGGCTGCACATACCAAGCATCTGTGTTGTCAAATGATAAATATTTGCTTTTGTCAGACTTGGCACAAGGGCTGATCCTCCAAAGGATCAATGTATTGTATGGGGCACCCACAGTACCATACATTATGTCCACAAGTAAGAAGTGACCATAGACTGCTCACTTTCAAGTTATGCTTGTCTAAATTATACTTGACAAGTTATTTGCTGCACATTTAGATCTAGTGGATAATTAAATGCTCATATGTACATGATTACCAATCCTTATACAGAACAGTGTCTTCATTACTCCTATAATATACAGCATATTACACTATTCTATATTGCTGTATCATGTGTACATAGCTAAAGCCATGCAATGCAAATACAGCACCTTGCCATACCAAAGTATGACATCAATGTACAGTGCATATATACAGTATTTACTTTTCTTGCAATACCAATATACAATTACACACTATATATTTAGAGTATGGTCCTAGTGTTAGTTTATTATTTGTTTTGTTTTTTTAAATTGTATTTTATGTCTTTCTTACCTATCTAGAATGTCCTTATGTTGATTTGTTTTGTAAAAGAGCCTGAAGAAAAAAGGAAAGCCTGGCAGGTTGTTTCATGCCTTTTTATGCAACTGTCATCCCTGGGAGCTTACTGCAGAGCCATGGTGCAGTGCTCTTTCTCTTACACAGGGAATTAGCAGACAGCATCTGATGTCATTTATTAATGGAGGGAGGGCGGGCGGGCATGCATTAAGGTTGTGTGTGTGTGTGTGTGTGTGTGTGTGTGTGTGTGCGCGCATACACGCATATGCAAGTGTGCGCACGCTCAGGACAGCTAGCGTTCACAGTGCGCCTCCTTTCAACTCTTACCCCCAACTCCCATCACCACTCGAGGGGAGGAGGTGGAGGTGGTGGGTACCTACAAGTTCCTGTGAGTACACATGAACGATAAACTGGACTGGACTGACAACACTGAGGCCCTCTACAGGAAGGGACAGAGTAAGCTGTTCTTCCTGAGGAGTCTCAGGTCCTTCAACGTGTGCAATAGGCTGCTGCAGATGTTTTACCAGTCTGCAGTAGCCAGCGTCCTCTTCTTTGCCATAGTATGTTGGGGGGGATGCCAAACGAACTGAACATGCTAGTGAGGAAGGCTAGCTCCTTAGTTGGAGCTTAACTGGACAACCTGGAGGTGGTTGCAGAGGGGAGGACGAGGAGGAAGCTGGACACTATCCTGGAGAACCCCTCCCATCCCCTCTATGAGCTAGCAAAGATGAGGAGCACGTTCAGCCACAGACTAATCCTTCCTCAACACACCACAAAGCGCCTTGACCAGTCCTTTGTGCCAGTAGCAATCAGGCTCCACAGCCAAGGCTTGACCCCCATATGAGAACTTTAAGACCTGCACTGTCTGTTACTTACTTTTGACTTTTAACTACTGAAACCTGCATAGACTTTGGCGTACTTGCACATGGACTCATATATTAATTCATTCATATTCCTATATGTACATTTATATTGATTGATAGACTCAAACTATTTATTAATAGACTGTACATATGTTCATTCATTCAGAGATCCCGAGCAGATATCTAGCCAGCAGCTCAGTGTTTTACTTTCTTTATTTTTGTTCATATTTTTATTCTTATTATCTTGGTTTGGCTCTGGACTCTTACCTGTACCTCTCCTGTGTTTCATTCTCATTGCTGTTGCTGCTATGATGCCTGAATTTCCCTCTGGGGATTAATAAAGGTTTATCTTATCTTACTTCTTTTCATTCCAGTAGCAGGAAGGGTAATGGAGTGTGTGTTTGTGTGTGTCAAAGAGAGAGGGGGGGGTCAGCAGGGGGGAGACTGGTAGATTCGTCTGTGCTGCCTGCAGCGGCAGAGTCAGCAGACATATTGCGTATGTTACTTGGGAGATTAACACCTTGCAGTACCTGTGCACTGGCAAGGTTGTCAGCCTCTCACACATGCAGAACTATTCCTCACGTCCTCCTGACTATCTGACCTTAGGTGTGTCCCATAAGTAAGGGACGGCTTATTTAAAACTTTATTTCAACACACAAAAACAAGGTATATATTTACTAATCAAGAGAGTTCCACTTGTGAGCATTTGCACCTACACTGAAAGCTTTACCTTAAAGTGACACCAGTTTACTCAGTTTTGTGACAAAATTAACAACAAACCCAAAAAGTGAGGATGTGATTACTAAAGCCAAGATCATCCCACTGACATCAGTGCACATGTGTCAGTCCACCACAGTACAGACACTGATTATCATTTAGTCTGTTTGTGGAGATACATTAAAAAACTGTTCCCATCAAATACTTGTCCTGTGCAAAATTATTATTATTACTTTATCTGACAGCTTCTTTAGTCCTTGGTCAATAATAAAATCATAATTAATTTAGGATTGGTAGTTTAAAAATGCCTATGTCTATTCATTTATAACTTTCTTCCAATATTTGTGATTCAGAAATGGGAGAGATTCCAAAGGCACATTTGGACATACTGTTTGCTCAGACACCACCCATATTGTGGCTGTATCTTCAGTCATTTAAGTAATTAAAGCTATGAGCTGTGCTATCTATTCTTTTGGCCATAGCAGTTTCTTGTATTTAATTCTACTTTATCTTGCCATAAAAATGTCAACATCATTTTATCTAATTTCTTAACTGTAGAGCTAGGGACATTTATTGGCAAAGAGTGCGACAACAGTAGTCCCAGGGGTGCATTCATTCTCAATGTGAGACCATCTTGTCAAATTGCTCCTTATTTCAGTAATCAGTTTTCCATAATTAGATTTAAGTAATAGCGAAGTGACAGGTTTAATGACAGTGCAAGTTTTAATTCCTCACCCCCGACAAAATTCAACATTTTCATCTAGTTCTGCTGGTTGTCAAGCTACAGGCATAATTTCCATACATTTTGATATTCATTGACATTGTTTGTCATGGTCACTTTAGCATAAATGCCGTAGGGAGAAGATGCAAACGCGCAAGGAACAAAAGGTCATCATGCATATGCAGAGAGGTCATAGCTAAGATGTGCATGTGAGGGAAATCTGTAGGAGCTGTTTTGCAAGTTGTTGTTTAGAGAAGGGAAACTTTAGAGAGGTGAAAACTGCGGTCCGCTCGAATCTAATTGTCCATTTTACAAAATACAGTGTCAAGTGTGGTGGCTACCAAAGAGAAGGGTCTGCAGTAACAATTTTATTGGTCCCGCTTAGTGCTTGTTTATCAAGCTGTAAAACAATATGTTCTTTGACAGAGGCAGAGTTCTATTTTCCTCTTCTTTCTTCAGCTCCATCCACCTGCTTCTCCTCCCTGCTCTTCCTCATCATCCGTCTCCACCTCCATCCTTTGCTCTGTAAAGCTGAGCGGGGCACTGCTCAGTATGCTAAGGACTGCGGAGGGATGCTTAGTTGGAAGGGAAGACAAACATTGACAGGGCAATTCCATTGTGCTCCTCCACAACAATCAGCACATCGGGGCCTCATTTGACTTTCCCACAGTCTGAGTCTCTTTGCTCTTTGCGGCACTGCCTCGTCCAACTCTCAAGCAAGCCACTCTCTCTGCTTCTTTATATCATTTTCTCTCCCCTGTCCTTATCTCCTTTCCAGACAGTGTACAGGTAACTGCAGGGGAATTTCTGTGCTAGAGGGGTAGAGAGTTTGAGAGCTTGAGGATAGGGTTAACGGGGTGGATAGATGGATATCATGTCAGTATCGATTGTTTTGGAGGATGAGACCCCCCCCCCTCCACACACACACACCCACTCCGCCCCTTTATTCCTCGTAGTGCTGTGAGATCAGAGGTGTGGCATTCATCCAGCTCAACAAACGCGTAAACCATTTAGTGGGGCCACACTGTCAGGGAGGACAGCTTCAAGCTGCATGACAAGTGTAATTTGGGGGATTTTCTGCGACGCGTCCTGCCAAAGAAAACATCTCTGCTCAATAAAATAATTGGAATGTCGAGGGCAGCTCTGTCAGTTGCCCGCAAGACGCGAAATGAAATGAGGGAGAAATAGGATACATTATGTTGCCCCCTCTCAGACAAGAATGCAACCACAAACGTATGCATACACACACACACACACACACACAAACACACACACACACACAAGCAAGCACACGCACGCACGCACCTCTTGTCACTGCAGATGACATGAGATAAGGAGAGCTTAAAACACATTGCATGTTAGGCGGAGATGAGAATCTCTGAGAGCCATTCCACACTTGGTTAGTCTGCCTCACAGTAAGAGCCCTTCACCTGGCCCTGTCTGCCTTTGCAGAGGGGAGGAAAAGCAGCTTATTCACCCACTGTGGACTTGAGACGTGTAGCTAGCTCATTGAATCTGCACACTGCTGTGAAATGACTTTCAATGAGCTTCCAAAACAAAACTGGGAGCACAAGGTTGGGGCCTGATTAACATCTGGTCAGGCCTTTTCTTCTAACATGCACCTGAGCATATCCGGAATTTGATTTATGTCTCCGCCAGGAACATGGCAGGTCTGATAGGCAAGCTGTTTTGCAGTTTACATTCTGGGCGTGTGTCGGTGTGCGTGTGTGTGAGTGTGGGGGGTAAAAATGTACTTCAGTTAGACAGAAGGCTTACTGTGGATCCCTTGGGCATGGCAGTCTCATCCACTAGAAGGTAGAGGATATTCAGTGCCACCATAATAACTGAAATTGTCTGCAGACAGAGAGGAAGATAAAGATTTGTTTACACATGGTATAATTATAAAAAAGATTCATTAAATCCTCAAAGTATGGGGCATCATGATAAAATTGAATTGCTGGGTCCTTGCTTATCCTTAAGGATAGTAATGCATAATAACTATCTTGTGATTGTAAATTTTAAGCTTCTCAAGACCTGAACAATGTGGGGTTGTTTGATGCACGTGCCATAGTGCTCACATGGCCTTTCTGCCTTATCTAACAATATCAGACGGCATAAACAGTATTCCCACACTATAATCTGTTGAAAATCACCGTTGTTGCAGGTGGCTATTCAGGATTTTCTTAAACAGCTATTAAACAAAAGTAGTTTCCCCACCCAGACTCTGGGAAAACCTTAAGAGGATGGGGTTTGAGGTACAGGTTGTTAGTCCCAATGGCCACCAGCCAGGCTGTACACGCCATGAGTAAACAGTTTGGGCTTAATGATAGGTCAGTCTCTGCACTCACCGTTCCTGCGAGTAGGATCAGCATCACCATGGGATACAACAAGTTCTTTTCCCAACCTGATGCTTTCTTTCTTCTCTCTGTGAGGAAATGAGACGGAGATTAAATCAAAGTATGAGGTTATTTGTTTCATGGAATATAAGTGTAACAAACTAATGAGGTAAACTCCTCCATCTTACACACCACTTTCCACCACTGGTTAATTAATATGTTCATCAAAGATAACTACTGAAACCTCAAGCCCTCTGGCTTTGTTTAAAGCGTTTGTACAACTTGGTTTGGTAAAACATATCGTGAGTGTGTGTGTGTACCTAACACAATCTCCCCTCTCATCGCAACCACCCCCCCCTCCAGGTAATATAAAATTCATAACCTTTAGAAATGATGCTCTTCCTCTTTAATTAGCCACACTCATCATTGCCTTAATTAGTGGAAACAATAATAAATCCTGGATAAAAAGAAATGCAACAAAATTAATTCTGTGATTTATATTTTGGTCAGAGTGTGTGTGTGCATGTGGCGGGCAACTAATGTGCCTCGTTCTTCGAAGCAAGATGAGACATTTGAAGTTTATATCTTCCATCTCTTCCCTCTTATTTCAACAGCAGTCATGTTTGTACACTGACTGCCTGTACTCCACATGCACTATGTCTTGTGTTATGGACATCTACAGTCCTCTTACAATGTGTATCTGACTGCCCTCTAGTCCTTGCCATATTGACTTTCTTTCTATATTTCCAACCTTGTTAGTCCTCCTTATTCTCAAAGTGCACCCACCCTGCCTGCCCGAGAGGTTTGCCAAGTGCACTTTATATGCACCATCCTTCTAAATTAATGACATCACTAAAAGGCTTGCTACAATATAAAGTTTGCATCTTGTCCAATATCCTAAGTGCCTTTGTGCTCTCCTCCCCCACCCTGCTCCCCAAAAGGCTCAGGCCTCATTTATAATATCCTAAAATGGATGGAAAATTATCAGGCAGTTCTGGTCCAAGTCCAAATTAAGAAATTAAGGCAGACGGCAGAGAAAGCGACTGCCTGTCAGCAATATGTAAAACGCAAACTTCTTGGCATATATTTCCATGGAAATTCAAGGTCTTAAGACAAAATATATCAGCCCTGTCACATAATACAAATACTTACCCAATTTATTTCTCTGATTTCTGATGTTGTCCAATTCTTTGTTAAGCTGGTGAGCAAAGCTTCCACGAGTATACACATGTGAGGATGATCCTGCGGAAATAAAAACATGGAAATGAGTAAAATTTGTTGCATGGTCAGGTGTTGTCTTAACAGGTAACATCCAAAAGAACTTTTTTGTCTGATATGTCTCTGTAAGACATTTCTCTTACATTAAATGCATCATACATCAATTTGATGTATCTTTATTAAGCAACCCCATCAAAACAAGTAATCCTGCTCAGAGCATAACAATGTGATCTCAAACAAGTGAAAATAATCTCTTATGTCAGGAGCTGTCTAGCACATGCCACAACTGGTTGAGTGGGCTGGAGAAGACAGCAAGGGATTCTCCAGGAAAACCACAAGGCCGGCTCATTTAAGGCTAATTTATCTATTTTACTCTGTTTTCCTTCCAGCTTGACGCACTAGCATAGAGGCCCCTTGGAGCCAAAGTGGAAGAGTATCCATTTGCATCCCCTGGGGTGATTGGCAGATCAAGACCAATTAGTTCAGTGTTACACCGTTACTAGCGTGCAATAAAAATACCATCTTTCATCTTTGTTACAGGAGTGAAGGACCAATCACTTTGATCAAACCTTTTTCTTCCCTCTGTTATTATGACACGCCCTGTCTGGATGGGTTTAAGTAGGCAAAAGAGGGAGATAGACAGAGAGAGAGAGAGCTAGCAGTCTTGTCTGTGCCCTCGCAGATACAGTACCTGTCCCAGGATCTAAGCCGGGGAAAGTTTGAACCCTCCGAGCAAATGTAGTCACAACACAACAGGAAATGTCACGTACAGTTCAACAGCTCTTTTACTCCAGAGACGAACTGAATGCTCGCCCTTAGGGTAGCCAAATCTGCTCAGCCGCAAGTGAACTAATCTATCACCTATGTGCATAACATATCCAAACATGGCCTTACCTGTCACCTCCGACAGATAAATCATTGATCAAATGAGGTTCTTAATAGGCATAAAAATATAATGATCTAACTATAAACAAAGAACAATATCAGCACTTGTTCGAAGCACTAGTGGAAAATTATGAGAATTTCAACTGCAGTATCTACAGTGACATCAATCCAGACTGAAGTTAAATATATCCTTCTTCCCCTTCTGCTGGCAGCATCAAGTAAAAGACTGAGTTACAGCGAGGCAGAGATGCTGAGTGAGGCTTCTGGCGGCCAGGAAGGCCCAGAGTAATTCACCGTATCCTCTCCAACCTTCACCACAGTCGAAAAATTACGTCATCCACAAATATGCTAAACACCATGCTGAGACAACAGAGGCACTGGCAAGGTCATTGTGCCGCATAGCATCTGGACAGGCGCTCTGTTGCTCTGCTATCAGCAGATCAGGGTCTTGAAAGGGCAGTGTGGACAAGTGTGCATCACATTGCCTGTGCTGCAGTATGTTCATGTACTCCAGTTTCAAGATTTTGAGAATACCTTCTAAGCTAATTACCTGCAATCATATACACAATGGGCATTTCTTTGTAGAGAGTTTGTCCCTACCTACCTACCCTGCCTGAATTCTTTAAAAGGCACAGATTCAACAAGATTCTTCCACTTTCATGACACTTTACTATGTTAAGATCAGGGTACTAACCCAATCTTAAGTGCCTTTCATGTTCCTGGTGCCATCTTCATGATCTTTACTCTTCTGTTTTTCCGTTATTATTTTGTTTAAATATATTAGGTTAAAGTAGGTGCGATGTGCCCATAAAGAGATGCACCTGATCACAAATTGGTGCTCAGGATTTGATTGTGACCCAAATGAACATTCTCCAAACTATTATGCCATCACAACCGCCGCAGGTAAGATGGATGCATAGATTCACGCTATTTTCTTGAGGTCTAACAACATTCATATTAAGAAAACAAAGTCAATTGTGCAACCTAGTTTTAAGTGATTCAAACATAATGGTGTGTTTTCTTAAAAGTAATTAGTGTAAGCAGTGACATTTCCTTGCTTTCTAATAACAATTCGGGTGGCAACTAAAGGTTATTTTCATTATTCATTAATCTGTTGAATACTTAATCGATTCATTAATTATTTGGTGTATACAAAATATCAAGCAATAAATAAAATTGAATGCCCATTGCAAGTTCTCAAACCCTGATATAACATTCATTATTACTATATATAATGATTCTAGTTTCAGGTGATTATACACTGCTGAAAACATACTTGAACTGAATATTATATTCCATTTCTACCAATAGATACCCCTAAATCTCACACACTGGTGCTTTAAGTGTTAGCAGCTTATCTGGTAGTTCAAGAGGCATGTCTCTAAACATTTCACTTGTTAGGTTCATCATGCCCATGACAAGGAAAAAAATACACAAATGGCCAATTAGCCAATTTGAACCATAACCGACTGATCTGCTACATTAAAAATATCAACACTGTCATTACAAATGGGCAATTGCATGTAAAGGGAGGACAACAAAGGGCCAGACATGTAAATAAACATAGATCCATCAACTGATGTGACTTAACAATCCACATCTACAAACACAAACTGGGTAAGAGGATCGGGATAATCTGTTTGAGAAGCTGGATGCAGAGCGGACACAGGTGAAGCAAGAAGACAACATTGCTCGCCTCTGGAGTGTGTCCTGTGAACTGTTCCTGAACCGCCTTCTACTCGGCACTTGCAGCAGATCAAAGCAACACGACTCTGGCCTTCTGTTTCACCAATGTGTGAGCGTGAACATTGTGTGCGCATGTACATACAGTATATGCATAAAAAAACATTCATGTCTGATAAGGCTACACTGATCAACATCCTCCTTTTTCTTCTAATTCCCACGTCTCTAACAGGCAAACACGGATTGAAACTTGGCACTGCTGCACTCAGGGAGAAGTTGACCACTGTTATTTTTTTGCCTCACAGAGACTTGAAAAGATCAAACAGTCTTGCAGATGATAAGGAACAGATTACAATTATCCTATCCGTTAGTTCAAAGCGGGGCCGTGTGGAATGAGCCCTAAGGAACCCTACGCTTAGGTGGCAGTCTATGGAGGTGGCCGGCGTAGCATTCGAAAACATGCGTTATCAGGGAATGATCTCCCTTACCTCCCTGGTTTGAAAAGACGCTCATCCTCTTCATTTACTCGCATCTGTACACTTGGTTGCGTGCTTGAGTTAATATTAAAGTAGTTTTTGGAACCTGGCCCAAATACTTCCTGCTTTTTGAGATTATTCAACGTCAAACAAGGAATTTGGGAACACAGAGGGCTGGACATGAAAAGGAAATGCAGGCTAAAAAAATAACGCCTTCACCATTCTCAAACTCAACCTCTTTAAACTTTCGCTTCGTGCCTGAGTCCAGAGAACAGCACAAGTCTCCTGGTCTCTTTTCACAAGTCACTGAAAAGTTGGTGCTCTTTAATGTCCACAGCACCAAGTAAAAAGTTCTTCTAAAAGATTTCATTTCCATCCTATTACCCAGGCTGCCATTCTAGGACTGACATTAAATGAGGCAATCATTTCGCCAGCGGTGACAGTGGCAGTGGTGTGTCATGAATGAATCCTTAAAAACTTCCTAAACATAAAATATGGTCCTTGCCATGGTGGCTGCTTTGCCCTTTAGCAGAAAGCTATGAGAATGGGAGAGCTGTAGGGAAAGGCCAGTGTCACATGTGTGTGGATTTTTTTGCTGGTGTCTGTGAATGTCTGTCTGTGTGTGTGTGTGTGTGTGTGTGTGTGTGTGTGTGTACCTGGCTGAATTTTCAATGCTAATTGATTCCAGTGTGGCGCACTCCATCACACCCAATAGGGCAGTCATCCCCTCCCATCCCCTATAATATGCCAACACGTCTCCCACAGACATACCGTTTAATCTCCTCTGAAGGGCTTCCTCCTGCAAATGGATGCAGTAAATCTGCTCATCCAGGTCCTCCAGGATCTGAAGGGGAGGGAGGAGAGGAGGAAGAGATGAAATGGGTTATAATTAGGCCCAAAGTGGGACTGGAGAGATGGCAGATGGGTAGATGAGTTGGTGATGTATTTGTAGTCCTCTGTCGCATGTAAATGGCCGGCAGAGACAGACATCTTTCAGAATGGAGAAGCAAAGTGGCTTCAAGTCTGAGCGGATCTGTTATAATGCAACTCTGTAGTCTTTCAGGGAAAAATCTAGCTTTAAAAACTGGAATTAAAACCATGCAATACCTTGTTCTACTGATAAAGTTACAGATGAAACTATTCAATATATTAAATTCAAATAATTACTTACTGTTGGCTTCACTAGTAACTGGCCCATGACGGTGAACATTCTAGACAATCCCACAGGAGTGCACACTGCATAGTAGACAGAAAACATCATCATCAGCTTGACCGTTTCACCACAGTAAGATAAACTACTGAACACTATGTCAGTGAGGATATTTTGTTTGCTTCAGTATGTATGAGATTAAATTTAAAGGCTTACTTAATAAAAGCAGTCCTCCCATCAGAGATATACAAGAGTAGAGGTATGGCAGGTAGAATTCCCAAAGGTCTACCAAAAAAACAAACAAACAAAAAACAACAACAGCAACAACAAAATCAATAATTTAGTAAAATATAGACTTTACAGGAAAAAGTTTGACATTTTGGAAGCTATGCAAGAAACAGTTCTAGTGCACAACTCCCTGCAAAATCACAGCTTTTCATTTTTACATTTACAGTTTATGAACAGATTAAACAAGTAAGATACAATGTGATAATATGTGACCTTTAGAGGTAATGGTAGGTGTATTTTTGGAGTGAGCTAGACCAACTGTTTCCCCCTGCTTCGAGCCTTTATGCTAAGCTAAGCTAATGGACTCCCAGCTCTATCTTCCTAGTTAATGCACAGACATGAGAATGGTATCGATCTACTCATAAAAGCATATTTCCTGAAATGTCAGACTATTTCTTTAAAAATACAACAAGAAAATTTACAAACACAAATGATACTGAATCATTTAAAAACATACCGTAGAGTGACTCCATACTGGCTGCGTCATTGTCAATGAGTGCTGATGCCACCCACACAATGCCCAGGATGAGCAGAGCCAGCAGGAAGAGCATCACAAAGGTCTCTAGAATACGCGCCTTAATGCCCTGATAGAGAAAAGTGTACAGGAGAGAGAGAAGCTTAATAAGATGTGGATAAGACAAGTAGAATCAGTATCACAATGAAACAAAAAGATTTCTATATCAATATGCAGTACGTCATATTAAAGCTCAAGCATTTAAAATCAAATTGATGTTCATTACACTGAACTGGAAGGTGGCATTTCATACCTTTCATGTCCAATTATTAAACATAAAACAAGAGTCATTTTACTAGACATCTCCCTCCTCCTCCCATCCTGCCTCGCTCATACTAAACAGCATCATTTCCATTCACAGCACACAAACATGACATAAACGCTCCCACAGATTCCTGTGTAAAACAGCTCTTTTATACACACACATACTGTGGTCTATAAAGTGGGTCTAACAGGGGCTGGTGGTGGCTGAGGTGAAATTAAAAAAAAGAGGAGGGGGATGGGGGTGCTGTAAGAAGCATGAAGCCTGGCTGGGTCAGCTACTGTCTGCGATCAAGAGCAGGCCTTCCATCTGGGGCCGATTAGGAGGTTCCCTTAGCACAGTCGTGTCCCGGGCCGCGCAGACGAGAGGGTTTTGGGGTAATTTGGGTTTTCCGGGTCACAAACTGCTGAGTGGTTAATAAAGTCCTCTTCTACCTGTTCACACAGTTTCCATTTCCCCCCCTGCTGGAGAGCCGAGCTGTCTAGCACTGTAAGATAGATAGGCATTCTTATACACATGTCAGGTTGGCTACCAGGCGCAGGATAACAAGTGCTCTCTGCGTTTGGAGCGCTGCTTAAATTGGGTGCATATGAGCAATTTGTTACCAGCTAACATAATGACTTTGCGGTTGCTGTTCAGCATTTGTCAACAGGTACATGAAGGGGGTCTTTCTTTGAAAGTTCCCCCTGCTAATCATGAGACCGCTTTATAGAATGGAAATGGTTTTGTTTCTGCAAATTAAATCAGACAAGGCTGAGTTGTTTTTTTTGTTTTTTTTTTAACTTCATGATATTGTAGGTGATAGTCCTCAACACAGTTCATGAACGTCAACCACCCCACCTGTCCTTTAGCATTTGCATTACAATTTGGGTCACTGGTTAACAGCCGTCTCCTCTCCTATGCGACCTAAAATACAGTCCCTTCTAAATAACTCATTAGCTTTTATGTCTTTTACAAGCACCTCTCTAACAGTACAGTATATACACACACTCATGGCTCACAGACATATTATGACTAGCCCAATCAGTCCAGACATAGGATGGTAACATAGGAATTTAAGCTTGTTCTCAGATTCCATTCATTGTCAAGGGTGAAAATCCCCTTTAGCATCCTTTTGCTATTACTGAGCAATCACTTGCCTCTCGCATCCTCTGACAGAATTTTCTAGCACAACAGAGAGGAAAGTGGGCAGGGTCTGGAGTGCCCCAGTGTGGCCAAGGTGGACACTGCAGCTACCCGACAGGTAATGTTAAAGGAGGAGAGTGAGCCTTATAGAAACTTGAGTCAGCATTAAATTAACCTAAAAATATGTCAGTAATATATTATGCATGAATAGACGGAGCTAATAAATACATCATAGAGATGATACATCTTAAGAGAACCATGGATGTACTGTTATGCCATTAACAAATTCATCACTCAATGCAGATCAATACACACACACACACACGGATATACAATGACATGAACATTAATTTTGCTGACTGCCGTGTGCTCTTTTGTACACACTCGCAAAATCAAAATAGATGGATGCTGCAATCAAGCATCTCGCAGCACAGCTCAACAGGGCAGTGGGGAAAACCTTCAACACCGCTGAATAAAAAGGAGATGTGATAGAGAGAAATGAAGGGAGAGAGAGAGAGAGAGAGAGAACAACAGAGAGAGACTGGTGGAGGAGAGGAGTCAACGTCTGAGCGCATCTCATTCCCCAGAGGTAAAAGAGGTGAGAGAGGAATGCTTTCAGGGACTTCAGCCACGTCCCACACGCGCTCTCTTAAGGATGCATCAGGACAAGACGAACCCGCAGGCAGGACGTGCGTCCGCTCAAGCGCACCAGTCCACCTTAACAAGCTGCCCATGCCATGCTGAAGGTGTATTCCCTTTAGATAGGTCTCTCAATCATTTATAAGGCTCAAATCATTACCCATTCAGATCATTTAGGGCAAAGGCAATGCTTGTCACCTCCCTTACTATCATCCCTGTTTCCTGCCTCGCTGGAAGAACAATCCACTGTGTCAGACATGATTTAACTGTGCAAGAAAAAGAGGACACTGAACTGTGAGCCCTTATTGGTTTCATTGATCCATCCACATGCATGACGTTGCACACTGAAAGTTCTGTGTAGCCTTAGTTATTGTTGCAAGGAAGAAAATTGAGCACTTTGTTCCTCATCACAAAGGTAAGCAAGAGCAAATGTTCTCTGCAATAGTCAAATGCTTTGAAATAATTATGGTTTAAAAATAGGTGAATCCATCCAAGCCATCAACATTGATCAAAGATAAAACTGTCAACTGTTGAAGGAAGGCAGGAAAAAAAAAGAAAAAGACCTGTGCCTTGGCATCCAGAGCGCCCGCTGAAAGTTTCTATTCTTGCCATTCTAAATGTGTAACTACCTCTAAATATAGCAGCTCTGAAATATTCAGCATCCCCCGATCCTCACACCGACATCGAGTGAGGGGCTGGTTAACTGCAGCTTTGCTTGTACAAGACAGCAAAGACTTCCAAGAAATGCATGTAGCGGCCAGCGAGAAAAGTAACCGCTTCATATGCAGTACCAAACAAACATGCATGAATTCCCGTACGCACAGAAGACACACGCACGCTCGACCAGCCAAGTAAATAAACCTCCAAATCCACCCAATTACACAAAGCCGCAGAGGGCCTGGAAACAGTTCACAAGCTTTTTCGCCTAGCTTGTCCTGCAGAAAAACTAAAGTGCAATCTGCCACTGTCTTTGATGTAGTGCTTTGACTGATGAATCCAGCAGAGAGTTCACCTCTGGAAGCTGAAAGCTACCGTGCAATGGTGGACAAGTGTGAAAGAGAGTGTGACGACACTTGTGTTGGATGTTGGGGTGGGGGGGGGGGGGGGGGGAAGAGAGGGAAAGAGTGGGAAAAAGAGACCAAAATCAGACAAAGGAAGAGAGTTAGGTGATGCAGGAGCTTCCTAGTTGCCACCATCAATCCTTAGCAGGTCAGCAGGCAGTGGCAGAGATCATCCCGCGGACCATCCTTCTGCGCACTGTCAGGGGCGTGTGGAACAAGGGCCAAGAGTGTAAGTGAGGGAGGGGGCAGGGTCCTTTTTGCTCCCCGGCAAAAGGACTGCCCTCTTTGCTAAAGACATGCCAGATGCCCAGGGACCTTATTAGTGTATCCTTCAACCAGTCGGCCACAGCGCAATGACTGTGTCAAAGACAGAAAGCAGAGGAGAGGGACACTACCCTGTAAAGCTGCTGAATTAACTTCTAAAGACTCTCAGCCCCAATGACACGAGAGCATGGAAAATGATCGGTATCACATCGTATTGTTCAAACCGTGGGGGGGGGGGTTGGCAAGGAAAAGAAAACACTGTCGTGAAAGTTCAGTACCATGGCTTTAGGGATGTAAATTAAAATTCCTGTTTCCATGCTGGTTACATGACTGATTCACCAGATGAGTCAGAAAATATCAGATGTCCTGAAGCTGCTGTCCTGAAGCTGCTGCTTTATTTAAATTCTTCTGTTTTCCAAGTTTATCTGCCATCCTACAGTGATGACAGTTTGTTCTGATTACAGAAAGGTGTCAGACTGATAAGTCTTCAAAGAATAAATGATTGTATCCTGGGTTTCGTCAAGCAAAAGGTTGGGACCAAGTACACCTATAGTTGCCGATCAACATAAAACTCTGCCCCACTTTAAGTGATGTAAATGAGTTGGAGTAATTCAGTCAGGACATCTGGCTTTAAAATCAACAAAAACAGCTAAAAATCTGGGACCGAATCAGTCAAGTTCCGAAACTTATCACTTAGTTTAGAAAAACTGAGTCACGAGAGGAGGGGGGAAAAAAATCCTGAGCAACTCGCTTGTTCTTTTTTAAATTCCCAGCTCGAACTAATATGTTGCCATGGTAACGAACATTGTAACAGACAGCTTTAGGGAGACATTGTGACCTTAAAGGAAGGTATGTAAACACCACTTTATATTCTCCGGCTGGCCCTGCCCGAAAGAAGGCCTGGGAAAAATGTCTGCATGTGCAGGAGATTTGAAATAAATATCCAGGCCCCCATTGTGGAGCTCCAACAAAGAGGAGTATCTTAGTAACACCACGCGGGTTTTTCTCGGCGAGACATTTTCTCCCCCTCCCGCCCCTCCCTCCACAATAAACACACTTCTCATCATCGGCGGGTTAGGGCTTAGGATGAGATTGATGAGGAGTTTCTTTAACTACCAGATGAAACCTGTTGGCCCTTTGCTGGGTCAGTCAGGGGGTCAGACTCGTTCCAACTCGTTTCAGGATCAAACACATTTCAATACTCTGGTTAAGACTTAGGGACTTTTCACTACAAAGCATACTTGTAATAAAACACACTTTCAAAAATGTAGGTTTTTATCGAAAACCTACTCAAAATGGCAGGGAAGAATTATATTAAAAATGTTATAAATTCACAATACTGAACATGTGGTTTTTAGCTAGAGATAATAAACTACAAACAAGCGTTAGTGCTAAGAAAATAACACATAAGTAATAGGCCAAGAGGTTGTCATTGTCAAAACTTTTTTTTACCTTGATCTAATTGTTTTGGAGTAAATATAGCTTCAAGATATCACACTCGTCATGTACAATTATTAAGCCAATTTAATTCCCTTGATATAAATATAAGTCTGAACAAAGGGCTGTGCTGATGTCTTCACAGTCTTTGTCAGAACATGCTGATCATCTCAATAAAGGATGACAGGGACGGCTCTCATCATTATAATGCCATCTACTGGTGGTGTGGAGACAACTATATCAGATAAATGACAGGAGTGCTATATTGGGCTTTATAAAAAGAAGCAGACACCATTTTAGGCACCCTAATGCCCCCAAAACATCCCAACAAAACACAGTACTTAATTTAAGAATACTACTTTATATTCAAGATGCAATGGCACAAATACACCATTGCATAGAGGTTACTAAAACATGATCAGAAGCTAAAAACCTGAACTACAGAACAACCTTTAGTGGCCTCAGTGATGCAGCTCTTCTGCAAAGATTTTAGAACACAGCCGTAAAGTGGGAGACATTTTACAGCAGCAAATAAAGCTAGATCATAACATCTGACATCAAGACCCTAAGTCACTCTGATTCATCCACAATTTGGACAATTTGTTAAACTATTAATCACTCAGGTGACAGAGCCTCTGAAGAGCTGAACAGTTAACATTAAAAAAACATCCACATTTCAATCTTTATTCTGGTGGCGTCTTTTAGTACATCGTCAAAAGTAAACACAGCCACATGAAAAGGCTGACTTGCAACGTTAGTAGTGAAATTCATCATTCACTTCATTTCCGCAGTCAAAAGGACCTCGCAGTGCCATAACATTAGCCCAGAAGGTTAAAATGCCACATAAAACCTTATGACATTGTGGTCTAATGCTGTTATTGGGGAAAGGGATAATATCACATTATAAAAACCTGGATCTGTGTTTTACATTCCTCTTGCTGTCGGCCGCATGATTGACTCTACAGGCAATTCAGTTTTTTTTTTAGTTTTTTTTTTTTTTTTTTTTTTTAGGTGAAACAAGGGTGTCACCTCCACCCCTTTCTTAGCGCACACACACACACACACACACAATATATACCTGGACGTGCACCTCAACATTGAACAGTGCTTCCTCTAAGCAAATTTATGGAAGATCAGTAGCAAGAAACAGTCTTGCTGAAATGAAAAAGAACAAAAAGGGGGAAAACGTGAAAGAGGCCCTCATCCTGCTTCCTACACATCAGGGTCTGTCCTCTGCTGAAGAAATCCAACCGAAACAAATTAGTGGGCTGAGGAAGAAAAGAACTGGCTATACACTACAGTACAGACTAATTTTTATGTGCTTTTGCCAGGAGGGACATAAACCAGAGAGGTTTCAAACTGTGACACAGGATAGAGGTGTATTAAAAGTAAATCTTTCCCCCTCCATTTTGCGAGGCTCTATTGTGCTGTCATGTTGCTGCGACTTTATGGACTTTTGGAACACGAGCCCCCAGCCTCTTTTTTTGGGGGTAATCAATTAAACGAGGAAGTTCGCTGAGCCTTACAACTCGATTATTAGCCTGTCCTTTTGAAGTTTTATTTTAGGGGGCTGGGGAGGGGGTGACAAGGAATCAGGCCTTAAATCAGTGGGGCCGATGCAGCAGTGTTGAAGCGTTTGCAGCCTATGGCCTTATTGGAAGGGTTTGTCAGGATGTGGCGCTGGGTGAAGACCAGATTCAGACTTTCATGGTTAATGAGGTTTCTGCGGTGGCAGTTACGGCCAGTGGCGTGAGTCAGGGAGAGGGCAAGGACTAGGCACCTGCTGCTGCTGTTTTGGATGATGAGAGAAAACCTCTTGCATGGATAGCAAGGCATACAAATACATCAATACAACCATTAGAATAGACCATTTTATAGTTACTAGTTTTTCTGGCTTTAGCTTTTAAAAACACTACAGATTGTCTAATTTTCACCTCTTGCTAAGAGCTAATAAATCACTAATCTACAGAATCACAAAAACTGTATAGTGAATTTACAAACTTTTAAACTTCTTTATCATGATTTTTTAAGTTTATTCTAAGATTTCGATACCCAAGAAATTGTCAAAATCATTTCCCATACTTTCTAATTTGGAAATCCTACCTAAACAGAATGAAAGGAATAAAAAATATACTTAAAAATACTACAATAAAGACTTTAAGGCAACTAAACTAAATTCTGAAACATCTCATTTGTACCTTTTTTGATCCTGCAAATCCCTCAGACTCCAAGAAGAAATAGGCGAAGGGCATCAGGACAAAGAGGCAAAGGTTGGAGAACAGTGACACCAGGTTCCACAGACCTGTAAAGTATGTGCAAACAATATATTACAAATCAATAGACCGTTCTGATTTCAATGTGTTCAAAGTTCTTAAGTCTTGGGTTTCAAAAATAAGATTTCCCAGAATTCACTTGAACATTATTGTAGAGAAGTTGTGAAGCGAGGCACCAACAGAGTGGGCTCCTGTGGACTGCTGGCCTGGTTATGTCGTGGACTCTAATGCCCCCTGGTGGCTGTTGAAACACCCAACAGCCTAGACAATAGTTTGTAGTCAACACTGACTGTGGACTGTCCGACACAAAGATGTTACATGATGTGGTGGTATTGTAGATAAAATGAAAGACTTAAATCTCACATGTTCAGGGTTTTAATCAGGGAAAAGAAACTGACTATTTCATCCATCAGCAGTTGTAGCTATTTAAGAATGGACCACAAATATAAAATGTTTTAACAATTTAAGTAAAAAGGTGTCAGCATTTGTAAATCGTCAGAATTTCTCAGTATATGTGCATCATTTGCTTTCATTCTACATGATTCTACAAGTTTGTAAATAACAAAGAATCTCTGTTCTCTTACAGCAGTATTAGATAAATATTACAACAATTCCAACAATATGTTTTATCTTCCTTTTTGTGTTTTACATTTTCAGTTCAGTGGGGTTGAAGCCATTTGACTATGGAGACATAAAAATCCCTCAGTCCTCATTTCTTGAGTTTTTTCTTGAGCTTCAGTTACACCGGGCATAGTTTTGATGAATGTAACGAGTTACATCTTGAAAGGCATCTTGTAATTGCTCATTTTGTCTAATTAAGAGTCCAACCCCAAAAATATTCAATTTTCATGGATATAAAACGGAATCCTCACATTTGAGAAGCTGAAACCAGCAAAGTTTGCTTAGCAAAAGACTTATACCAAATGATTAATCAATAATCAAAATTGTTGCCAATAAATTTTCTGTAGATTGACTGACAAGATAAGCAGTGATTTAAAATTTGTTTCATCTCTAGTTTGAGCAGTAGTGACCGCAACACAGAAAACTCAATTTGTGGAAGAGACTAAAAATCAAAGAGATGGGACACTTTCAACCAATGTCAAAGTAAAGCAGATTCAGAAAGAGTTTGCACAACCCAGTTTATTATACAGTCTCTTATCTATGAAGTGATACAGCACATGTGAAAAAGTTGTGCTGTAACATCACTTAAAGCTGACACTGGATTAATGAAATGAACAGACTTGAGCATTCAAACTCTGATTTGTTGTTAAAAAAAATAAAAATAAAATCACTGTATTAGCTTGTTATTGTAATGTATTATTACACTGTATTATTATTATTATTATCATTAACATTATTATTATTAGTGACAGCGTTTGGACAGGAATTAAAATATATTTCAATTTCAATCAAGCAATCATTAAGGATTTAAAACTTTCAAGATAGTTTGTAAAATTGTGATCATTTTAAATAATAAATGATAATAAATAATTTCATACAAGACATTCTAATCATTTTTGATAATTAAAATCAAATGCTTCTTGGTAGTGAGCTACAATTTTTGGACACCACTTTGCCACATATTGTAGTTTATGTAGCGTTATTATGAATAAGGCGTATGAATTGGGCATTTATATAAATTAGACAATTCATATATATGCCCAACATCTGACTAATATAACCTACAAATAGAATACGACTGTTTCAAAAACCAGCATTTATCTGGGTACTAAATCACTACAATTAGGAAAGCATGTTAATCAACACACCTACTGATTCTGGCATTACTGTAAACAATTAATTAGGATTCTAATCATTATTACAAAACATGTTAGAAGATATTTACATTTCAGAAGAGCAGACATATTTTTAAATCAAATGACAATGGGTAAGAAAGGGAGAGAAAATTAGTTAATTAAAATATAAAGAAACATGTTGTGAGCTGTGTGATCTACTGACCGTGAATGAGGGAGCCATTGAGCCACTGAATGTAATAGTTTTTGGGGAAGGAGAGGAGGATCTCATTACTAATGATTGAGAAGGGCAGGAGGAAGACGGCACCCCCCGACATTGCCAGGGTGAAGGTGCACAAGTACAATCTGCGAATGGAATCAAACACAAACAGACAAAAACACACGTACACACAGACACAAACACAAGCGTTAGGACTAGTCCACAACTAACACATAATGCATAATAGATAATAGATTCTTCCAAATCAGATTATATATTACAACTAATTACTTAGTTATTGGAGGATTCATTTTGGATTACATGTCATATAAAAAAGAGTCACTTGGTTCACTTTGTGACAGGAATTAATAAGCAAAAGCAAATGAGGATGTAACTTATTTAGTGTTACCGACCACTTAAATAATTGTGCTTTTTACTTTCAGCTGGCTCATTTTCAATCTACACATTCAATCCAATCATCCTTCTACTCTTCACTTTATTTCTCCCTGCCTCAGTCCTACAACAAAAGACGCCTGGCCTGGCTGTGTTTCTGGATGCTGCCATTTGTGGAGATTCAGAGGCAGTGGGTCTGCAGATTGGGCCCAGGGGAGTGACCATCTGCTCGCTGTTCCTCAGTGGGACGGCACAAAGTCACCACTTCACCACATCTCTAAAGAAACTCATTCATCTAAAATGCTTTCCATTATTTTACTGGGCCCTGAGGTGCCATTTTCCTCAGCTGGACCTACACATGCAGGAGGTATGGTGTCTACAGCAGACATCCCTTGAGTGAGATGTGTAATTCTAGACCGTGAAACTTGCCACCACTGTTCTGGCAAATGACACAATCTGTAACACAATCTGAGTATTAGTGTTAATCAGTAAGTGAGGTTACATCCACACTAATACCTTTTCGTTTTAAAACACCTAATTTTTGCTACGTTTACGCCTAGCGCCAACACTACTCTGGCGTTTTCAAACCCCTAAAACAGAGACTTTTGAAAACGCTGCTGGCCACATTTTAGTTTGAAAACTCCCAGATAACATTTTAGTCTGGACAGGCGGAAACAGGCGTTTTCATCGTTTTGAAAACAATGATGCAGACACCCACGTTCGCTTCCTGATTGGATCTCATCAGTCACCTTAATTTGTCATGCCCCTATCACGTGACCCTTTTCGATGACAAAACAAACATCAGCCTTGAAGGGCTGTTCAAGGCGTTGGTCATCGTCGGTCCAAACAAAGAAATCTCTGGTCTTAATTTTCACCATTGCTGTTCTTCTTCTGCTGTTATGTAGTATTTTCTGCAACTAAGCAACCAACCGCAGAGTAGACAGTCTGATTCCTGTTGACACCGACACATACATGCCCAGTGTACATGAATGGTCATGTGATATGCATTTTCAGGCATGTTAGTATGGAAGGTGGACTGAAACGGTGCTAAAACGCTCATGTGGACAGACATCCTTTTTGTTTTAAGTGTAGTGTGGATGTAGACTTAGTGCCGTACTTTTCCAACTGATGTGATGTAATTAGTAATTAGTGACATTCAAATGATTTCAATTGCGTTGCATCTGACTTTTCTAATTTAAGACTTAAACATAGATGTTTTAGAAAATGGGATCTGAAGGCCCACCACAGAGACCCACAGGGAACTGTGTCTTTAAAATGAAAGCCCACCATAACGTGGAGGTTCTTTTTATGATTTAAGTCAGATTTTTTCCTCAAAATTTGACTTTAAAACCAAATGAATTTCTTAAACTTTCTTTACCTCCCATTCTTTACTTATGTTAATTTTATAAATACAAACTTAGTTTACTAGTTTCTACTAAATAATAAAGTAACTAGTTAGCATCACTTACGATATTCTGTTGACGACAGCATCTTCATCCTCATGGTCATCTATAAAGGAAACCAAATCACTTCAGTCGCAGGGTGATTAGAGAGTGACCTTATGATAAAAGGTCCACATTTCATACATCATATTATACTGAATCCAGTACGTAAGAACACAGCATTGGCAACATTTTTTATTAGGGACATACATAATATAGTCTGTCAGATGGCTGAAATTTGTATCAATATATCGGATGATATAAAAAACATTTGTTAAAGAGTGTCAGGACTGTGCAATAGCTCGATCAAAACATGTTAAACATGGAGACCTTTACTCCACTGCTCATCTGACAGCTGTATGAGGTGACCTATTCCAGAAAAATGCCTATTCACCAAAATGCCAATTTACAAAAGGCCAAATAACAAAATTTAAAATAATATTGGACCCATACAAATAATACTTAATAGCCAAATTATCATTTCATTTTAATTATAATGCGAAAAAAATATTTATGTGACAGTAACAGATAAAACAGGTCATAAGACACTAGAGCATGATCTTAAAAGATCATCAAAATCTTTTAGATGGTAAATATTATCCTCAAATAAACTGTATTAAATTGTGCATGTGATGGCACCTTATCGTTCACAAACGGCTCATTATTTATAATTCACAATTCATTTTTGCTATAAGTATAAAGATTCGGCTACCACACAACCTAGGTGTAAGGAAAAGAGCAGCCTAGATTTCTACTGTACAAAACTCCAGAGAGGAGTTTCTGGTGCAAAGTGGTCTACTTTCAAAATGAGACAAGGGAAGCCCAGGTGACCAGGACATACTATATTTGTCCTGGGAAAATGGAATGCAGTTCATCATGCCTGCATGGGCCTCTTTGTTTTCCTCTCCACTTAACTCAGTCATATTTTTAGTTAGTCATTTCTGTCTGCTGCAGCTCAAACGCTGCGTCAGAGACGTTACAGGAGGACAAAGTACAGCCTTCTCTAGAAGATCTTATTGAATATTCGACTTTCCTTGAGTCTTCACTGTTTGAAAATCATTCTGAAGGACAGGTTCAGCCAGTATAAGCCTGATTGTTATAATTTGACAAATTGTATTCATGTTGCTAAAGCCTTAAGAAGCCATTTAGGGTGGATACAGTTTACACTGATACCGAGCTGACTGTGGCAGGCTGCTTCATAAGGATGGGTGCGGTTTCTCACGCATACACCTTAAGCCTTCTTGGCCCTGACTTCTTTTCAGTCTTGACACAATGAAGCGCTCTGTCTATGAGCAAACACAGCATAAACAGACAGACAGACCAGCCTCTACAATGTTTGGTGAGAAAATGTGTCCACTGTGGACTTATTTCTGCTGTTTAAGTGTTACAGATGCTTTATGACGTGTGACGGACTCACTGAGGTACATGCCAGTTTCTGTTCCCACGGAGTGAGAGGTCATATATTTTTACATGTACACTTACCACTCTTCCTCTTGTATCGAGTTATGATGCAGTAGGACACAATGTAGAGGACTGCAAACAGGAGGAAGCAAATCTGAAACAAACACATAAGAGTCTTAACCTTAAAGGTTTCACTATGACTGTAGATGAATCAGCACATCAGGAAGCAGTTACTATATCGACAGTACATCCATACCACAGACTATGTTCAATACATAAATGCCAATGTATGTTTATTACAGGGAGGCTATTTGTTATGTATGTAAAATATATGTGAACTGATATAAAAAATACAATCATGGACCCAGTTCATGTGAAAACATCCATGTCTACGAATTTAACCATAAACAGTCTGATATGAATGGTCATAAACAGGTTGATAGAAAGTCATACATGGCATATGTGTGTAAAAGTAGTACATGTACAAAAAGGTAGTTTTTTGTTGTTGTTTTTTTTTTTAACAATGTAACAAACAGCATGTTTTTCTTTCAAGCAATGTATAGCTGTAAAAAGTAGGTCTGAGTGTTTGAATGTGTCCAGAGTGTATAAACAATTGATAACCTGAGCTGTTGTACTATGGTGGAATATGATACTTGATCACTTAATATTTGTATGTCAATGTTTGCTGTCCAAAAATTACTACATGGGGTTTTGTTATGATGTGCAAAATTAGGAAAATAAAATCATTTCTGCCCCATTATTACACAAATCCATGGCTAGTCAGCAGTATAGTTAAACACGACCCATTTATGTGACTGTAAAACAAAAACAAAATTGTAATACATCACTGTTTTCAAATCTCCGATGACACTAATGACACTACACGCAAAGCGGTCCAAAAATGACCAATGCGAAGAATTTATTAGGCCACCGCTGCCTAAAAACAAGCTGGATGGTCTTACATGATCACATTCCACATCCCCCCCCTTCTACTGTGACAGTGACTGGGACGTAACTAATGTTAGAAGCTCCCACTTCAGCACTTTGCACCCTGTCAACATTGCACAACTCATCGTGGCCAAGCTGGGATTATGAGGTGACTCAGCCTGATACAAGGCAGTCCGTGCACATTTCAGACAGACAAACTGACACAGAAAAAGATATTTCAAACCTCCACAGCCAAATCTGTGAGGTATATGGTGTTATATGATAGCCGTAGCAACAACAGTTTGCGAACGAAGTAAAGCTGATAAATTTGCATGTTAACAAAAGACTGGTGACAGTGGCTCAGGCAAAACCATGTCCACAAAGGGGCATACATAGAACGACACACAATCATGTGCACAGAGCTGATAAACTGGCACAGACACAAAGACACAGAAGTCTGGCATGAGATAACACCAAGTTTCAAGTTGACCCGTCAACGCCAATGGCCCTAGCCAAAATATCGCGTTGTTTCCCCTCAGAAACACCAATTCACACAGTAAGCAACAGGAAAAGGAACAGGTAATAACAAGTTAGCCTTCATGCAAGCAGTTTGAAAGCATCTCCAACCAACTTAGCAACAGTATTTCACACCTTTATGACATATGAACTCAAGCTGGAGGTGAGGGACAGTAATTACATTTTTTATGAGAGGGAGCCTTTTGAATATTCCTGCAAATAGATGTACTGTTAACTGTTTTCATGCACTGTCACCACTTGGATCAGTAATCAGATTTCAGATGCGCAAACATGAAACATGAAACCGTTTAAGTCATTAAGAAAAACTTGATTAACAGAGCTGGTTTCTGCTGGCCATGCTCTGTGCATAGCTGGGTTTATTTAATATTGCAATCACAGCGAAGAGGCCATGAATAGGAGGAGTAACACAATACTGAGAGGTGCGTAATGTTTTTGGAAGTCTTTATGCTAGTAATAAATCCGACCAAAGTTGTTGCTGGGGTTGTGATGCACAAGTGAAACAACATCAGGGACAATGAAATAATTTGTTCCACACAGTACATGTTTGTTTATAAAACTGTGCGGCAGGCCGATAAATGATGTTAGAGCCTTGTTTGGAGGTGGAAGGAAAATGTTATTACTGACCAAATAGCATGTAAACCTGTTTTTCAGTGTAACAGACTAGTGACACATTATCCTGCCTTAACCTGATTACTCACCTAGTTTTCTGTGTCAACAAAGGCATGGCATTCTTCAAGATTTCTTTTACAGTAGGACCCTATTATGGAAGAAACTGTTTCCCCCTCTTCAGGTCTGATAAGAGTGTACTATATTGTCACTGAGTCATGTTTACCCACTTTAAACTTAACCCAGAGTAACTAGGGCTGCCCAACCCATTTGATGCCTGCAGAAGATGACTCACTAGAGACATGATGATAAAATGATACAGTGCAATGACATTACAGCCTGTCAGCAAGTAATCAGATCCTATTCAGGTATTCAGGTAAAGAATGTCGATATGGGATACTGAGAGCCACGTCTAAGGAGGACAACATGTGAAAGCTAAAGCAGACATGTTGAGCTTGACTGCCAGAGAGACATTTGATAGTTTCTATATTTCAAAATGTCTGTCAGGAATAATCAAGGAAACATGCTCTAAATTGAGTGTCACTTTTTGTTCTATATAGCTCGTGTTAGTAATTTTTCTGAAATTGTGGGAACGCACTTAAAAACAACATGGTTTAGGGCAAAGGACGGTCAGCAGCAACAGCATTTATCAACAAAAGTAAGATGGTTTGTTAATTATGTGTCATGCAGTAGCAAAACATTTGTCTTCTTACATTTAACATTACACAGCAAACAAAGAACTCTGCCATTCTTGTCCCAATGTTTCCAAATAAAACAACAAAATAAAGTTCCCTTCCTTAAATATAACACCTTTTATAATCATCCAACTGCACGCCCTTATCAAAAATTGACGTCTTCTTGAAAGGTGTAGCCCTGGCTTAAATCATCAAATATTGAGCAAGAAAACATACAGTACATCTTCTATGTCAGCCATATCACATAGCAAACAACAGTATCTTTTCTTCAGGGATACCCTTAAACCAGGGGTCAGCAATTAGATTCAACAATAGGCCATTTTGTTCACAGTTGTTCAATGGGGTGGTGGGAGCACCGTTTCACAAGTGTGGTGAATACACAGGCCTGTATTTTTCAAATATTTTGTTTTTTATTTCTAATTAATTAATTTAAGAATATACTTGATAGATTAAACTGTTTCTTTCAGAACTGTTTCCAACTGCAAATGTAAGTTCCCTCATTAGTAAATGAGGAACAACAGAATTTAAAGCAACTTATATCAATACTCTTGTGATGTAAACCATGAAAATGAAAAGTTCAGCTCTCTTCAGGGGCCAAATGTTTTTGCCAGAGGGCCAGATTTGGCCCACGGGCTGCCATTTGCCTACCACTGCCTGAAACCTACCTGTTTCTAATGCTGGTGACCCTTGAACACAACGCCTGTGCACAAATAGATTTTTTTAAATTTAACCTAGCATTAGTTTAATTCTGCTTCACATATAGCTCTTCACCTAAGCTGACTTTCATGGGACATTATGTTATTAATTTAGTTACAAAACATACACACCATATTTCTTACACAGAAGGAGCAATTTACAGTAAATATTGTGAATATTACACTGATAATCATTTAATAAATTGATAGCCAATGTTATCGCAGGCGCACTTTAATCACTAGTTTTACTTAATTCTTCCACTCCAGCCCTATTTGGGAGCAAAAACTGTAAAAAAATGAATACCAAAATTAAAATGGCTGCAGCTCCTGAACCACAGTGACTATATACATAAATAAGGTATCGCCATAAAGGAAACCTCCCAAAGTTTCTAGTGAAAGCATCAGAAACATAGAAACAAAGCAGCAGGTCTTTATAATCAGTAAAAAAAAATAAACAAACATTTTGTCCGCCTAAATAAAAATGTATTAGTTTATCTGTGCATGGAGAGCAGTATGCAGCTGTAAACTAAACACCAGTAAACACCTGCCTCGCATTTGAAGATGACAGCACAGAGTGTGACAACTCTGAAGTGTTTTTTAATTTAAAAAAAGATCAAGACGGATGGAGACTCTTAATTTTTGTAAACATGTCATAAGACAAAATTAACAGGAAAGGGAGAGACGGGCAACTAGCGGACGTTGGTGTTCTGGCGTAGTTAGTAAGGTTGAATAAGATTTGGACGATATCTTAACTGAAACAAAATATTATATATCTCAGGTGAACCACAAAATGAACTATCGGGCTTAATAAATTCCGCGGAATCAAGCTGACAGATGAAACTAACGCTAGCGACCGTTAAACGTTGCTATGCAGCAGAGGACGTTGCTAGCAGGCTAACGTTAGCTCTGACTAGCCGTTACTTACGATGTACTCTCGGACTTGGCTGTGGAAATTCTGCTCTCTGATAGTCACATCGTCTTCTTCCATTCTTCATATTGCAAATGCAAAAAAAAGCTACGGGCTCGCTACACACATGTTAGCTCGGACAACATCAACAATTCAAGTGCACTGCCTCCTCCGCTGACTGGTTAAAAGACAGTTTACATCGAAAGAAAAACTGCTCCGTGCTAGGCTAAAAAACAAAAACGCCCCCAAATAAAGTGCGTCATTACCAAGCGTCGAGTCGTCGGTGTACCCTGGAAGGAAATGGTCACATGTTTGTAGGTCACATCAACAATATTTGTCCACATGGTGATACATGTGTATTCTAAGGTACTTACGTGTTTAAAATAGGCTTTTTGTTTTACTTCTGTCGGCTTTTAAACCTCTCTGTAACGTTCAGTAACGTTAGCTTCTTTTAGCCAAGCTAACCGGATGTAGCCTACATTTTTGAAACAAGGCTAGCCGGTTGAATTTAACTCTATCTAGCTCTCGTTGTCCTGCTCACTGTCAAATATCTGGACTTTTTAATTCGCTAATATGAAAGGAAAGTGGAAGGAGAGAAGCAAAAAGAAGAAAGGAAATGCAGTTTTGCAGAAGTACATGGTGGCAGTGGGTGAGTTTGTGAAAAGCAAAAGTGGCACAGAGGAAGAAGTAGAGGATGACCGTGGCTTGAAGTTTGTTAAAAAGAAAAGCAGAAAGGAGCTACGCAAAGAAAAGCGAAAGCTAAAAAAAATGAAAATGAAAAGTCATTATGAGGGTAAAAAGATTATTAGTTTACCCACTGATGAGGGTGAACACTCAGGAATGTCAGCTGATAAAAAGCCACAGCTGCAGAAGATAGAGAAAGGAAAGAAAGAAGTGTCAAAAACACATCCAAACAAGTCCACTAGTGCTCCTACAGTGAAATCAGAGAACTCTAAAACACAATCTTCCAAGGTAGGTAAGAAAAAGATAAATAAGCTTCAGGAGTCACGTAAGATGGCTCTTCTGGAGGCAAATGAACAAGAGGACAGAGAAATAAAGAAGTTAGAGCGTTGCCTTAGATTAAACAAGAGAAAAAATAAGAAAAGTCTCCCACAGTCATTTGTGGCTGATGGACTTGATTACATCCTTGGTGTTCTTGACTCTGGCTCTTCGGCTATGGGGATGTATGACAGTGATGATGACATGGACGCAGCTAAAGAGAACTTCAAAAAGCTCGATAAGAACGACACTCAACTGTCAGATGAGGATGAAGAGCCAGGAGATGATGAGATGGCAAGTGAAGGTAGCGATGATGATATGGATTCATGTGACGACGAAAACGAGGTTACAGAGGATGATGTGGATGATGAAGAGATTAACGATGAGGATGGTGATGATGAAGACATTTTTAATGATGAGGAAGCTGATGATGAGGAAATGGAGGATGGGGTGAATGAAAGTGATGCAGCAGACTCAGAAGATGAAAATGAGGAGGATGCAGAAGAAGAAGTCGACACTCCTGACACAAAGACACCAGGATCAAACTCAGAAACTGTGAGTTCACAACCAAAATATTTGTTTCATCATCATCAACACTGATATCTTGTATGTATGCATGTATGTATGAATAATGAATCTAATCAATCAATCTAAACATCTTCTAATATCTAGGTTACCCCTGCAGCAGGTAAGTATGTGCCACCTCACTTGCGTAACACTGGAGATGATAAACGCAAAGCTGAACTAGAAAAACTGAAGAGGAATGTGAAAGGCCTGATGAACAGGTAACAGTCTTACTACAACACTAAGTTTCAAGACAGTCCTGTGAAATAACATTTTTTGAAAAAACTTAAATTACTCACCAAATAAAATGCAATATGCCCATTTTTATATAAAACTCACACCCTTGTCCTTCCCTAGAAAGTGTAAAAATATGTTTTTGCAGATGGCATGCACTGGACATGCAAAAAAACTGCATGCAGTAAGAGAGGATCTTGTGTTTTGGAGTGCCACATAAAACCTGCAGGTCAATTCAATACAACAAAACTCAATACATCCCTGCAAGGGCAATTATAAGTATGCAGCAGCTCATCACTCAGGTAAAATAACTCAGGTAAAATAAAAAACTCAATCACAAAGCTAAAACAATAAGGTAATAATGGCTATAAATTAGTAAATGATAGAAATAAACCAAAATAGCTCAAAAAAACAAAACAAAAAACAAAAAATGACCTATGAAGATTTGGGAGGACAGACGGCAAAGCCTGACTTTTCTTTTAATATTAACAAATGATGAGAAATGTCTACCCTTTGTCAAAATATTGATTTATTAGTGTACTTCTTAGTTTTAATAAATGAAGCAGTACATTTCCATTACCGATCAGCGATGGTCATCAGTGCAAACTCTGCCCATTTTAGCAGCTCAAACATGCTCAAACACTTCTACTGAATGTGATCAGGTACATTCAGTATTCTCATCTATTTCATAATGATTTACTGGTCACAAAAAGAACTCAGGTCCATTCATTTCACTCCCTATAATCTTTTAACAGATCTAACAATACTACACTTTCTGTCCATCACTGATATAATTAAAGAAGTAGTTGTAAAAGACTCTTGACTCTCAAAGATAACTGCCTTCATCTTTAAGATAAGTAGCCAAGAGTTACACCAGAAGTTGACTTTGACCGATGTGAAAAAGTTGACATTGCCACTAGAAACTCACCTGGGTTCTACATTGGAATGGCCACTGTTGGCTTACATATAAAAATGGGGCATTTTTATACATTACATATAAACACAACATGGATTCAGATTGTTATCAGTATGACCTCTGACTTCTGAGCTGGGTCTCAAATTTGTTCAGTTAAAATCCAACAACTTTCTTCTTAAAG